>NW_012148319.1:1822790-1891506 GCF_000956105.1 Propithecus coquereli
CAGAAATAAACAATTCATAAGTTTTAAATTGCATGCCATTCTGAGTAGCTTGATAAAATTTCACGGCATCACAGTCCTACCTGGGAGGTGAATCCTCCCTCTGTCCAGCATATGTACAATGTATATATATATCTGTTAGTCACTTAGTAGCTACCTTGGTTATCAGATTGAAAAAACATAACATAGCATATATGGGGTTCAGTACTAAATGTGGTTTTAGGCATCTGCTGAAGGTACTGGAACATATCCCCCAAGGGTAAGTGAGGACTATTGTACTCAGGATGCAATTTATTATATGTCAATTATACCTTAAAAAAGCTGTTTTTTAAATAAAAATGGTAAGAAAGTAACAAAGGTGAGGGAAGGGAGAGAGAGAAGGGAGTCTGTCCAAGAACATATCTATACAGTACTATTTTAAAAGTGGTTTTCAAAGAAGGAGGAATGTTCAATATGTTCAATACTTGCAAAATACCTTTCCAGAATGACATTTTCCTGAAAATGTCATTTTCTAGGAAGATAGGAATTGTATTTTTGAAAGGAGCAGCTAGGTTGCAAGCAGATGATTAATTATCATGGAAAATCATTGATGTATCATCACAATTTCACAGTATTTCTTACAGTTAAAAATAAGGCTCCTTTGTATCTCTCATAACGGTATTGTAAAGCTTTAATTGATTTGTGTTGGTAAAAACCCTTGGTTACCATCATGGAAAATAATTGAATTAAGTATCGAAATATGAACATACAACTTTTGGAATTATTTTTACATTTGTTTTTCCCTATAATAGATATTGGAGGGTGCCAGATAGTCTAACACATTATTAAACCAGGGGAGACTGACTCTAGGGGTTTGCACATTTGTTGATTGAGTGTTAAATTATGGAATCTAGAGACATGTTTAAAGAAACTTATGTAGCTATCTCTGCTACTGGATAATCTTGCAAATACCACTTGCCCTCATTAAGGAACAGGAATGATTTATACAGGGTGAACTAAGGAATATAAATGTCAAGTCTTACTCATATACTTTCTTTTATAGGAAGGTGGATTTTTTGCCTTCTTCTGAGAAGAATAACTTAATATTAACTCAGCATGATAGTAAAGAAATACAATAAAAAATATAAATGACAATATTGATCAGGAGGACACTATAGACACTTATAGAGACAGAGAAACTGAGAATTTGTTTGAAAGATGTACGAGCTACTGGCTGTATTGAGAGTAGTAGATAGCATGCAGTGTAACAGTGACTCTTGATTATCCTTAAGTATCACTCAGTGGCAATCCACACACACTAAGTCTTCAGAAACTGTAAGACATTACTATTCATAATTTCAGTAGTAAAACTTGAGATTATAACTTAACATCCAGTCTACAGGTCTGGAGATAATAGTACCTCACTATTTGCAAAGCAGAAATAAAGACATTCCTATGTTATCGCTATTCTAACTAATATAATCAGACATGATTATGGGGAAAACTCATCCAAGAAAATGTTGATCATTCAGCACAAACAAGGCTATTCTTTAAGAGAGAAATTTCTTAGGAAGGACCCTTTGCTATGGATGTCTACACTGACAATCCACAGCAAAGTGGATAATGATTTCTACATTTTGGATGAGAATGTTATTATGAGGCAGGTATGATACTGCAATTCATTACAGTCATCTACAAAGAGCTTTGCGGTTTATAAGGCTAGATAGAATACAGTAGTCACTAGCCACATGTGGCAACTTAAATTTAAGTGTAAGTTCATTAAAATTAAAAATGTACTTCCTCAGTCACACCAGCCACATTTCAAGTGCACAGTAGATACATGAGGTTAGTGCCCTGAATAGGACAGTGCAATACAGGACATTCCATCATCACAAAACGTTCTAGTTAGTGAACAGCATTAGGCTAGAATGAGGTAGAGGACAACATTAGGATGCCAAGTAAGGAAATCTGTGATATTGTATTTGAGAACGGAGTGTTCATGGGTTAGAAAGGAGCCATACCATTCAACTTCCAAAGAGAAAAAGACCTTGGTTCATATTCTCTTAGCCTGGCTTTCAACAAATAATCTGGAGTGAAAGCGCTCTTTATGCCCCCATGCCCTCTGGAACCTCAAAAACCAAATGTGTGTTTTCCATAAAATATTAAATCAAGAGAAATTAAGACAGCACACTTGATGTGAAATAAAGTTCATACACTCCTGTTTAAACACAGATTAGAATTTCTGTCAGAACAATGCCAGTGAAAAGTTGACATTCTAATTAATACAATTTACATTATAAAGCACTGAATAGCTTTATCTTGCTATTATGAAATGCCCTCTTTTAAAAATACTGAAACTCTACTCGACAGGGAATTGAGTACTAAGGGCAGTATTTAAAAACCCATGTACAAGAGAGGTTGTTAGGATCACTGGCATTTTTATACGCCATCAACTCAGGTCTCCAAAAAGAGAAGAAATACACTCATCCTCTACCGCACAGTTTTGTCACTCTTTATCATCCTCAGGGCTGTCTGCATACAGCAATAGCATCTGGGGTTTGTTTTTCTTACAATCATATAAAACATGCTGCAAAACACAAACAGCAAAACATTGAAACATTTTCTCTCTCCCCTCTTTTCTCCCTATCCCTGCCTCTCCCTTCTCTCTCTCACTTAACATCACAGAGAACAACAAACAACGTTGCTGGAATCCTGTGAACTCACATATGTGTAGGATTCCCACGCAATGTTTACTCAATCCAAATTCTGAGTGTGTAAAGGGGGCAGAAAATCAACCCCACAGTTGGGTACCCAAGGATTCATGTTCATTGCCTTTGTCAATTTTATGCTATCAGTGAAAGGAATAAAGATGAGATCCTTAAAGCTTGAATTTTCATTTCCTATGACAACGTGCTTTTTCTTCATGCTTTATCACACTCCACTACTTGGTTTCCACCCCTTCATAATTGATACCGGCTATTTGAAGCATTCAGTAAAAACCTCATGAGGTTCATCAAATGTCCCCTAGTCTATAATTCTTGCTTTTAACATATTCCGAAGCATATTCATCCAAGTGTTTTCCACTTCCCCTCCATGGTTTTCCCTATGCACAGGGACGAGTGTAATGACAGTTGTATTAATTATACGCTGAAAAACCCACATAGCAGCAAAAATGATGGAGATCATCATTTTAAATATTTTATTAAAATAACTCAGTGTAGAATAGATAAAGTAGACCCTCTTGATAATGAGAGGTTCATTAATTTTACAAGAATTCTAGAAAGCTTAGAATGGTCATTGAAATTATCTGTTTCATTTATTTATTTATTTTTGAGAAGAAAACCTTCAATCATCGCTTTTGAGAGCAAGGGTCTAGTAACATTTTCTAAGGTATTTTTTAAATAATTACTTACCCTGGCACAGCGACTCACACCTATAATCCTAGCACTTTGGGAGACCAAGGTGGGAGGATCGCTTGAACTCAGGAGTTGAGACTAGCCTGACCAAGAGCAAGACCCTGTCTCTACCAAAAATACAAAAAATTAGCCTGGTGTGGTTGCCCCCGCCTGTAGTCCCAGCTACTCAGAAGGCTGCGGCAGGAGGATTGCTTGAGCCCAGGAGTATAGCCAGGGTGACAGAGAGAGACTGCCTCAAAAAAAAAACAAAAAAAAACTTACTTACTCTTCAAAAAAAAAGCCTTGAAAAAGTAGCTTGAAATATGGAGGATTTAGATTTCATAGTATTATTTGAAATGCCTATAAATTTTCACCTTCTGTAGGTTACCCCATTAAAACTTGGTTTCATTAGCATATAATAATGATTGATAAATAAATTGATATTCTTCATAAACAAACAAGCAGCACATTAAAATCTTTTGATTACTGACAGCAAAAGCAATACAATCTTGCCTACCAAGTGTGTCTCCAGGTACAGTTTAAGGCCATCCATCTCTGCTTTAGGAGGAGTCCAATTCTCAGTAGTTTCCATGGCTTCATTTAACCACTGAATGAATTCATCTAGCTTGTTTACAAATCCCTTGTGAGAGGAAAGAAAAGGGGAAGAAAGGCAAGAAAGGCATGTTAGTTGCCATTTTTTTAAAAGCCAATCCTAAAAATTCCAAACTTCACCCATGATGTTTGATACCACTGCACTCCCATCCTAATTCCATCTTTGCTGTGACGGAATCTCCACTATTCCTGGCCCTAAAATCTATCAAAATAGGAAAGAAACTGTCAATGCCCTCTCTCTCAGGTTTTTCCTAGGAACACTTTTCTGAGGAATTTGGATTGGATTGTGGGGTGTCACTGTTGAGGTGACCCCAAAATATCAAAACATCGAAACATTTATAGTGTCCGACAAGCATATCCTTGCCCCAAAATCAGGTCAGATCTGCTAGGAACACTCATTGGCTTCAGGGGATATAAGCATTCCTGTAAAGACAGCATTCTTTACTCAGAAGCCTACAGAGTTGAGTTGCCATAGCTAAACTAGAAATATATTTTTAAATCACATAAGTGTTTAAAGGAACTTGCATGAGTTCTATCCACAGCCCAAATGTATGTGGCTGAGCCTGGGCGCTAAGAAGCAAGGAAGCATAGAAGAGTGGGACCAATGAACAAACGAAGCGCCCAACTCTGGGTATGCACAGACATAAAGAAATATTCTTGGCTAGGAAGCACAAATCACAATAATCTCGCAATTTTTCAAATATTGCTTATAAAATTTTATTGACCATTTAAAAGAATATATCTGCACAAACAGAAAATACTTTGAAAAAAAAATGAAAGTCCAACTACAAACCTAAGCAAAGGAAGTGAGGCTGGGCTCCTGTTCTCCATGTCTAGGTAAACAGCACCACCTGGAGGTTATAAGGAGCAAGGGCAGGCTTCCGCATTTGTACTTAGGTGGATTGGGATCCTATTTCCCTATTAAATTTTACCCATTCTTCAGATTTGCCATTTGATTAATTTTAATATTTTTAATGCTTGACTGAGGATGAGAGTCCTGAGACTGAAGTGAAAAGAGGTGAAAATTATTTTATCATGCTTCTCAGAAGCTAGATTTTGTCATTAAGGTATATTTTCCTAGTAATATTTTGAGATTCGTAACCCTTTAATTCGAGCAATTGGTTTGCCTCAAAAGAATGATTAGAAAAAGAGAAAACAGTATTCAGGAGGGTGCTAAAGAAAAATGTAGACAAATAACACTCAGAAATACATTCCTGTCTATTAGAGGGGGATAGAGCAGAAATATAGGCACAAAGGCCCACAGAGTCAGATTAGACTGTCCCACCATGCTCCTGTATGTTGTCAACCTATGTAGAGTTCAGTCTATCATCCCGCATACTAGTGTATCGTATGTTTTCCCATGTTTATGCTACCAAAAGCTTTCCCTATAGAAAACATCCCTACTGTGCCAAGTCCCAGAGGACAATCACACCCGGGATATACATCACAACTAGATTACAAATGCAAGTTTCCTCATTTAGTATTCTTTTGAAAATCTATCCTAATCAGGTAGTTTTGGTAAAGTCAATAAGAAATATAATCTTAGAGACATCTTAGGAACTGAGACCTACACAATTGCAATCGGCTAAGCTGGGAACTATAAGGTACCTTAAGGTGCCTCAAGTCCTAGTCTGCAACCCTAAGCTAGTGATATCATTGAGGCTTCCTTTGGTCATCATTCAGAAGGGTTTCTTCTAGGTGAGGTGAAATTGTGTCCAATGGAGAAGGTATCATGAATTTCACACAATATATTTCCTTACCAAGTGAATTTCCTGATGATTCACTAAAATCAACACTTTTTTCTAATTTTCTCATATTACAATTTTTTCTAAATGCTAGGAATCCATGTCAAATAATTCATTTTGCTCTTCTCCATATATTTAGGGCATCAGTTTGTCTTCTCTTTCTCCTTTTCTGCACTTTCATAAATTTGAGAGCTGCTTTGCTTTCCATTTCCTCGCCGATACTTGACCCTTTTAACGTAGAAGTTACATGTATTCAAGCTCAATCTTCTTGGTAGAGCCTACCACCTGTTCAAAACATCATTCTCCAAACCCCTATTTCTAATAGGCTATCTAGGACTCAAACTATGTCAAAATTCATATCTGACTTGATCTTTACCATAGATCCCTTCAGATGTATATAGTTAATTTGTGAACAGAAGTAAGAACAGAGTCTATTACAACTCAAGTCCTAATTCTTGACACTCTCATAATTTAGGTGAAAAACTAAGAGACCCTTTGCTGATCCGATGGACTTACAGAAGTATTGTCTGTCATCTACAGATGCTGATCAGAAAAGCACAGTCTATGTGGTTGATAACTATGAAATGAAAATAGTATTTTATAGTACATACAGTATTAAATAGTATTCACTATTGAATTTGGACTTGGGTTATTATATCTGTATATAAAAATTGGTTTGGGGAGAAAATTAAGTCAAGAAACAAACTATTTAGGAAACAATTGGTCAAATCCAAGAAGAAAAATAGTAAAAGATGTTATTTGAAGTATAACCAACCAGTCATAGGTTATTCATCATCTTCTCTCCCTTCAAAAACAAATGAAACGTGTATGTATCTGAATGCATGGGTGCCTCCTCATAATAGGTTAGTCTAAGCCAAAGGGTATTAAACAATGTGTGTCAGATTTCCTAACAGAACCATGACTACATAGTTAGCTGAAATCCATGAGATGCAGATTAAGCAAAACTCCCCATAGGACCTGGGTGAAACTTTCTGGATGATACCTCTGTGTAGCCCAGCCAGACAGAAAAATGAAGCTGGCTAACACAGAGGAAACAGGGATCATTTCAAGGTTTCTCTCTAGGCTTCTTCTGAATTATATCGCAACCTCACAAATTTTCATTTGTTGTACATTTTCCTAACTCTTTTCTTGCCAATACTAAAACATCTCATCAATCACAACAGAAACTTGAGAAATCCCAGTGTTCCTAACCTGTAATAAAAGTTAAGCACTCCTTCCTCTTAGGGAGATCTTAGCTTTCTACCTCCTCTCCTCCTTCTACGTGTAGCCTCAAGAATATAAACAGAAATCATGAAAGCATGCGAAACTGGAGTCCATCCAATTTATTATACCATTGTCACCTGCTATTTCTCCACCTCACTCAGCCCCTTTGTGTACTATTATCAGTGTTAAGTGTCTAGTGGGCAGTATACTGTGTATTATCCCTGTATCATGAGACGTTCTCCTTACAAAGACCAAGAAAGTGCCACTCAATACACAGACCATGTGGACATGCAGGAGTGTTCACATTTGGACATGTACAACAAATATTTGATGCTCGTTTTCAGAAGCTCTGCTGGAGTCTTTGTGGTGAATGAAGGAAAAAGGCTAAAATAAGTTAACAACAGAGGGAAATAGAGAAAAATGCCAAAAAATAAATAAAATATTTATTTTGAAATGTGGGTTAAATCGTAGTGCAACAAATATTGATCATTCATTCATTCATTGAACAAATATTTTCTAAGTGCCTACTCTGTGCAGAGCACACTGCTAGACATTATTGAGAATACAAAGTTGAATATCATTGTGGCAAAAATTTCAGCAGAATATAAAACATGTCTCACCATTGAATTTGAGTAGTTTTAATCATTAAAAAAGAGTGTTACAATAAATAAAGAGTTGAAACATTCTCCTGGATCTTGTGAAGTGTATTCTGTCTGTATCAGGATTTTGTCTGTATCCAAATTACTTCCTATTCTTACTATTGACTTACCTATGTATGTTTTCCTAATATTCTGAGTTCACACTTACTTACCTGGAAAGTCAGAGATGACTATAAGAATCAGATTTTCTTTTTGATGTAATCCAATGTCTCCATTGCACTATATAAAAAGCACATTTTATATACATTCAACTCACTGCCACAGGCTGAATTACAAACCTTTGAAAGGCCACATTTTATCCTTCATTGTTCAAACTCGGGCCACTGTATCTATTAAGTCTCCTTCCTGTCATTTTCTACCACCACTGTTCTTATTGTCCCTGTCTGCCCTTCTTCCATTACTTTTTTCTGCCTCTCTGCCAAGCTGTCCAGGGGCCCCTGGAAAGTGACCCAGTCCATAAGCCCCAATCTTCCCTGCCCCCTCTCAAGGCTTAATTGTTTCCTTCTGAGCGGATCCCTTGCCACACTCGTATTTGATAGAGGCTCAGAGAGTCTATAAACCCTTGACTGGAGTCAAGTCAGGATTCAAACCCCAGAAGAATGTCAGTCATCAAACCTGGGGAGAAAATGGAAGGAACAGAAATTGTCACTGCTACCACTAGTTGGTAGCATACCTCCCACTGTCAAATAATTTGCATTTTGCAAGTTCCTTCATGAGGTGCTTTTAAAAAAACCTTACTTTTAAACTTTCTAAAGCATCAATCTCTTTAAAAACTAATAAGCACAGTGAAAGTGCATGCAAATGTACACTTACCAGTTTGTGAAAAATAATTTGCTAGAGCTCTCAGCTAGCTAAAATACATTTAGAGATTGTTTTCATAGGGAATATATACAGTCAAATTTTGCAAATAGCCATACTTTCATGACAAGTTAAGAATATTCCTTATTTCTTTTCTTTTCCTATCTCTTTTTCTCCTACAACAAACACCTTTTGGTTAAATATAAACTACAGGGGTGATTACCCTTGCCCTTTGGCAAAGCTGTCATATGCAACTAGAAGAAAAAGGAGGGCCTTCCTTGTGCCAGATACAGGGCCAGAGAACAGTGACACAGTGGAAAACAAGATATGGTCCCTGCCTCATGGAGTACAAAGTCTAGGAGTGATTTTGTTTAATAGGATTATGGGATTTTAGACCAAAACGAAATTGACAACTATTTCTCTATAAAGGGAAAGAGGACATATACAACAGGAAGTAGACACTGTGTTGTCACCACAACTCTGAGAAGTGGTGCTAATGATGGTAATTTTACAGATAGGGAAACTAAAAGTTAGAGAAAATGAGTGACTTGGGATTTGAACCCAGATCTCCCTCCAAAGTCTATTTTTCTCACAGCACCACACTGCCCTCTAGAAACAGCACTCCTAGAACACATTATCAGATTCAAGTAAAGGAGAAGCAGCATTTCCTCCCAGTCCTACAGTCTTGGCACTGAGATAAAATTCCCTAAGCTCTAAGTCCTTCCCCCTTCACACTCACTATTTTCTGTTATTTTTTATGAAAAGGGATTTGTGATGAGGCTAAATGCTTAACAAAAAACACACTTCTTTCTTTTTTTTAGTAAGCAAAGATCACCATAAAGTTCATTTCTAACTTACAGAAAATTTAAATGAAAAATTTGAGAGAGTGATATGCTTGAGTGAGCCCATTCTACCAGTGCCTCAATTACAGATAAGCTTGACTCCATTTAATCACAGAGGAGATGGCCCTTGGTTCTCAGAGGGCAGGTTAGCCAACCCCCTGATCTGCTAATTTCCTTTAGATGTTTTTTGTTTGGATGTCTATGTGAACATGAGTGTATTCACCCTTAGAAAGATTAACATTTCTTAGAGGAGATAGAAATCAGCTGTGATGTCTGACCCAATCTAAATCAACTTAGCTGCCTTTTCACAGGGACATGCTGAAGACCATCGAAAAAGTGAACTATTTTCACTATATTTATTTTTTAAAAAATAGATCAGCCTCTGATGTTGAATCTTTTAAACTATTAAAAAGTATTCAACTCTTTCTTAGTATTCTAAGGTTAAAGGACTCAGTGAATGCTTTCATCTGGACAATTCTCCCTGAAACAATAAATGACCCTCAGACAGCACTCACTATATGCCAGGACCTGTTTTAAGGATTTTATAGACCATAGATGATGTAATTCTCATAACAGCCCTGTGAGGTGGGTACTACTGTCACCAGCATTTTACAGATGAGAAGACAGAGGCCCAAGAGGTAAGGAGACCTGTCCAACCCCCTACGGCTAGAAGGCCGTGAACTCATTACCTGAATCCAGAAAGCCTCACTGGCACCACATGAAATCATGAAGGCCAGCTGATTTAACAGCTTGTCTATGGCCCCGGCAGAAGTTAGAAATCAAAAAAAATTTAAATGAGGATTAATTATGGGGGGCAGTGGAGGGTATACTAAAAGAGGAAAAGAAAAAAAACCGAACAATGGTCATCCTGAATGAGTGTGGATAATGTCAAGAAAACAGTTACTGCAGCAGGACAAAACTGACTTTTATTCCAGGTGTAAACTAAATGAACTTCCTAACTTCATCTATAAGACAGGAGCAGTAATATTCCTCTTGGGGTTATGTGAGGACTACAAGAGAAAATACATTTTAAGGCCTGATGTAAAACAAAGGTTTGATAAATAGTTTTAAAAACAATTCCTAATCAGTAAGTTCCAATTTGATCTTTTCCCTCATTCACCTAAAATTTTTTGATTATTAACTAAGTCTACAGCACTGTGCTAGATCCTAGGGGAGATGGATAAGAAAAGTCCCCACACAGTCACAGTAAAAAGGGTAGCAGCAACTGCTCTGGGCATTCAGAAGAGGGAGCCATGGCTTCTGTCTCATACCATCCATTAGGTAGCGTGGAGCGGGCAGCATCCTAACCTGCAGGTTAGCCAGAATTTCACCACCCCTATTTCACCAGTGGATCTGGAGAGGATCATATTTCTATATTAATCGCCACAAATTTAACAATAATCTGGCTTAACTTTTCAAAACAGGTCACATTCTTTGGAGCCTGTCTGTACATTAGCAATGGGGCTACCAAAGAATAACAGCTAAAGGACATCACAGTCCTCTTACCCACAGTAAAGCTTTATTTAGGCTCTAACAACTAGTAAAATTAGAACTCCATTTAGAAGCAAAATTTTGCATTGAGATTTTACACGTGCATTTACCAATGTATATATTTAATATTCCATTTTTGCACATAATTCTTATACACACAGTTTCTATATGAAATGTCTAATTTATATTTTTGTACAATAGCACTCAAATTCAATTTACCTTTCCCAACCACCTATCTTTTCACTTAATGTGCCACCAAGAGCCAGAGGCTCAAGATAAAGTACTAGAGAGTTAAAAGTGGTGCTTTGGACTCTACCATCTCACTCATTTACCCACATTCCTACCTACAAAATCCAACACAATACAAGTAATTGACAGAAGAGAAGAGATGGTGTGTACTTTCAGAACAAAGATTGAGGAGAAAATGAAATGGCTTCAGGCAGTGTTAACTGTGATGCCACAAAAAAAAAAAAAAAACCTCAAATACTGAAATGCCTTATGAAATATTTAGCTTCTTTTCTAAAGGTTGAATGGGATGGCTTTAGAATATAAAAATATTCCTAATAAAACAGTCCGAGAATAAAGGTAAAACTGTCAGTAGGGAAGAGAGATCAAAAAAGGCATGGCATGGTATTATCTAAAATTTACCAGTGGGAAGTTCTATTTTGAACTCAGTATCATGTAGAAGGGATAAATTGAGCTGAATCCACTATTTCTTCAAACACTATTGACAGTGGTTGCAACTGGGGAAAGAAGAACCCAGAAAGATTCCTGACACTAATGATGGAAAAGGGTTTCCTCCAACAAATCTAGAGGTTTTAAGTTCAGTTGCTCCCTATGGGTTTATAAAAATAAATTATCAATAATTGTAAGGGCAAAAAAAGATTAGAATGCATGTCATCAATGTCTAATAAAAATAGGTGTGAATAAAAAAATGGGAATAAACTGGAACAAATAATAGGTTGATATTAATTGAGTACTTACTATGTGCCAGATACTTATTTAATCCTTTTAACAATTCTACGATATAAGATTCCCACACTCTCCATTTTATAGGGAGGAACATGAAGCCCAGATAAGCTAAAATATAGCTGTGAGTAAGTCAGAAGTGAAGCTGGGGATCCTCCCAAATAGTCTGACTGCCCCAAAGCTTTCCTGACTTTCTGTAGGCGAGGCCTTGCCGTAAAGGCGCCTCATACTCCAGAGGCACTGGATGAGCAGATCAGATTATCTTTGTTTGATTCCAAGTCCCAAATGAGGACTTAAGATGCTCACACCTTAGAACTGAGGATTATGGTAGTTTAATGGTTTAAGTGTAGGCTTTCATATCCAGTACTATAAATGACAATACCTAACATTTGGGTGCCATTTACCAGCTATTCTTCTAATAACTTATGAAGTTATTGAATAGTCACAAATTTCTCCACTGTGCAGATGAAGAGGCTAGGGCATGGAGGAGTTAAGTAATTTATTCAAGGTCATAAAGCCATTCAATGGCTATTAAATAGTTTTGTTCTGGAGTCCAAGCTCTGGACTACTATGCCATATTCTCTCTCTAACCAGACTTCCTCCCACAAGGTACACAGAGAGAAAACAAAGGACAGTAACATTCTCTGTTGCCCATTTTTTTTTTTTTTTTTTTTTTTTTTTGAGGCAGAGTCTCACTCTTTTGCCTGGGCTAGAGTGAGTGCCGTGGCATCAGCCTAGCTCACAGCACCCTCAAACTCCTGGGCTCAAGCGATCCTCCTGCCTCAGCCTCCCAGGTAGCTGGGACTACAGGCATGCGCCACCATGCCCGGCTAATTTTATCTCTATATTTTTAGTTGTCCGATTAATTTCTTTCTATTTTTAGTAGAGACAGGGTCTCGCTCTTGCTCAGGCTGGTTTCGAACTCCTGAGCTCAAACAATCCGCCCGCCTCGGCCTCCCAGAGTGCTAGGATTACAGGCGTGAGCCACTGCGCCCGGCCTGTTGTCCATTCTTATTTCCCAAGCCTCTGTGAGAACTCCAGCCCTTGCCACATAACTCAACCATTCTTATCACATCCCTGTTTTAGATCGTTCTTCCCATACTATGCACTCACTTTTCAGCCTTTTTCCCCTTCTTTCTTTTGTTCCTCTTTTACCTTTTTCTTCTCTCCCTCCTTCTCCTAGCCCTCCCCTCCCTTGTTCTCTCACTCCTCTTTTCTCTTTTCCCCTCCTCTCTCTCTCTCTCACTCGTCTTCTCTCTCCATGTTCATTCCTTCTCTCCAGCTCAAAGTATCCCCAACCTTTTTGGGGCTAAACAACCACTTTTAATAAACAACATTTCTGGACACGTCCAAAAAGTTTGAATGCAAAGGGTTGGCTCCTTGACACTGAAGTGTAGAGCTGAAAATGTTATAATCCTATGTTTAGATCAGCTCTAAATACTTCCCTGATTAGTAAGACCTCCTTGCAAATCAAATAACTGGAAAAGGAATGCACATGACTAGAAAGATGGGAGTGTTTGCAGAATATTAAAGTTCTTCAAAAGATTACAGTAATTGTTGAGTTGTTTATCTAAATATTCAAATTTTTCCAGGGAACATATGATTCTTTAGTAATAACAAAGTTATTACCTTTAGAAAAAATTGGAATTCCATGGGGAGAGTTTATCACACTGAATGTGCAAGAAAATGCTATAGCCAACTTTCTACCAGAGAACTTCAGGGCAGCAAGTCAGTAAAGAGTAACAACAACTCAGCCATTACATTATCAATAAAGCCAGGAAGACAGAAAATAATAGTATCTAAATACATCTGCTTGGAAAGGATTAAAGGAGAATGGAGAAGAGTTACCATAGAGAATAGAAGCACAGACCCAGTCTTCAAATAGCCCTTAGAATCCATCTAGTTCAAAGCCTCCACCACTTTATAGATGAGGAAACTGAGACTCAGAAAGGTTAAGTACTTGACTGATAACACACACGAGTAAGTAACTGAGCCAGAAGGAGACCCTAGGTGTGTATCCTCAAGTATAGAGCTCTAATTGTTCATTTTAGAGTTTTCATAGACAGCCTTTGGACAAGATTTCCAGAGGTCAAAAAAAAAAAAAAAAAGATAGAACTAGAGTTTTTAAGAATAATGTAAAATTTCAGAATACTATTGGTTTAGTTGATTGTATATACTATTTAGATTGGGTAGCATTAGGCCAGATGAAGTAAGGATTAAACTGCCTTTTTTGTTCAAACTCCATGTGTGTGCGTATACATGCACACATGTGTATTAGGTCTTTTATTCAAAAGTTATTTATTGAGTTTACTATGTATCAAAAATTGTACTGGGGCCTGGGACTCACATACAAATGACCCAGATTCTTCTTTTAAAGAGTCCAGAGTATAGTAGATATAAATGTGATATATATAATAATGTAGATCAGTGGTTCTTTTATTCTCAGGACTCCTTTAGACTATTAAGCATTACTGAGGGCCCAGAAGAGCTTTTTGCTTCTTTGGGTTATCCCCATCAATGTTTATTTTAGGAAAAAAAATATGTATTAATTTTAAATAATAACAATAATCTGCATATTAACATAAATGATATATTGTTATACAAATAACTATGTTTTTAAAAATAGTAAAAAGAATGGCATTCTTTTAGCCATATGCAAATCTTGTGAATGTCTAGCTTAATAGAAGACAGTTGGATTTCTATTTCTGCTTCTGCATTTAATCTATCACAACATCACATGTCTTATAGCCTCTAGACAACTCCACTACACACTGAATGAGAGTAAAAATGACAAATAACATTTTCATATTAATATGAAAATAGCTTTGACCTTGTGGGCCTTCTCAAAGGGTCCTGAGAACTCCTAGAGATGACTGGACCACACTCTGAGAACCTCTGTTGCAGATCATCCCAAGTGCTCAAGAGCCATTGGAAAAGCATTTAACTCAGACTTGGGGCATAAATGGGGGCTTCCTGGAGGAGATCACAACTAAGCTGAACCCTGACAGATAAGTGTAAGTGATTCAGAGAAAGAATAGAGGGGCCTGGGAGGAGCAGAGAAGAACATTCCTGACAAACAAAGCCCAAGAGAGAACAGCTTATTCTGAGAACTCTAAGTAGCTGAGCCTGGCAATCACTCTGGAGACAAATAGGGAAAGCTGAAAAAGGAGGTTGGAGAGCCTGACCAGAAGCCAGACCACATACAACATGCTCTGGAGTTTGGACTTTATCCTGAGGACAATGGAGTGCTCGTTAAAGTTTTGAAGCAGGGCAGTAATATAATCTGATTGGCATCTTAGAAGATACACTTAGATGAAGCAGTATGGAGAACAGATTGCTGGTTGTAAGACTAAAAGTAGAGAAAGCCACTTAAAAGGCTGCTACAGTGCTCTGTGAAGAAGTTGATGAGGCTAGACTAAGGTGGTATCAGTGGACATGAAGAGAACATGCCAGGTTATAGAGAGTGCTAGAAGGTAGAATGGACAAGACCAATTGGATGTGATGGATGAGAAAGATGTTAGAATCTGGAATGACTGCCAACTTTCTATTTTGGTTGGAGGTACCATTCCCTGAAAGAAAAAATATGGAATTCAGAAGGAGAAATAGTTTGCAGGAATATCACAAACACGGTATTAGATACCATGAATTTGGTTTCTGAACTCATTCAGTTGAAGGGTACAATAAGGCAGCTGGTTATAGAAGCATATAACTCTGGAGCAAGATACCATGGGCATGGAATAGATAACTAGGAACAGTGTGTAAAGGTATATACACTTGTATCTTCCACATAATGAGGCCTGAGCATGCCATGCACTCAACTTTCTCCATCCCAGTCCCCCATTCTGTTGTCTGTCTCAGTGGTTCTTGACACTGACTATGCCTCAAAACCAACTGTGAAACTCTTTAAACATAAACTGAAGTCAGGGAAGAGAAATCTCCTCATAGTCTCTCAGTGCTACAAAGACAAAGTCAATAGCTGTGGGGCACTGGGAACATTTTAGTGTTGATCTTGTAAAAAAAGTACTTGGTACCACTTTGTGACAAGCTTGCAAGATCTGGAGACAGAATGTTCTAATAGGAAGTACTCTGGGTTGAGAGAGAAAGGTTCTACTTGTAAAATGAGGGCACTGAGCTGAACAATTTCTCACGCGCTTCTGTTAATGTCAGTGGTTCTTGCATATAGAACCTCCTTCAAAGCCTGAGATGTTCAGATGATTTACTTCTCTCTTCTAGTAAGACAGGGAACTGATCTTTGGTGTCTTCCACACTCCCTGCACTCACCATATCTATCTTTCAAGATCCAGCTCAAATGCTCCTCTCCCAACAAAGCATCTCAATCTATAGCTGCCTTTCCAACACACTTTCTTAATTTTTCTATCTTTAGCAGTGAGGGTTTGAGGGAAAATTTAAAACCTATTAGAGGCCCTTCCTTTTTCTTCCCATAACACACTGTAATCACCTTACTTCTAGTTAGAGTGCTGTGGGAATTATTATTTATAAGCACACAATTATATATTATAAATACAGAACAATATCCACTGGTTGCACATCTGTGGATTTAACCAACCGCAGATCAAAAATACTCAGAAAAGGCTGGGCATGGTGGCTGTAATTCCAGCACTTTGGGAGGCCAAGGTGGGAGGATTTCTTGAAGCCAGGGGTTCAAGACCAGCCTGAGTAACATAAAAAGACCCCATTTTTACAAAAAAAAAATTTAAAGATTAGCCAGGTATGATGGCATACCCCTGTAGTCACAGTTACCTGGGAGGCTAAAGAAAGAGGATCACTTGAGCCCAGGAGTTCGAGGCATCAGTGAGCTATGATCACATCACTGTACTACAGCCTGGGCGACAGGCTGTAGCAAAATTAAAAAAAATTTTTTTAAAAAATACTCGGAAAAAAATAGATGTTTGTGTCTATATTGAACATGTACAGACTTTTCTTCTTGTCATTATTCCCTAAACAATACAGTATAACAATTATTTACATAGCATTTATACCATATTAGATATTATAAGTAACTTTGAGATGATTTAAAGTATATGGGAGGATGTGCCTAGGTTATATGCAAATATTATATCATTTTATATAAGGGACTTGAGCATCATTGATTTTGGTATACATAGCGGGCCTTAGAACCAATCTCCCATGAATACCAAATGACAACTGTATGTATAAATACAAATTATAAATAAATAAGTACATATTATTTATAAGGTTGTTGTATGACAATATTATAAACTAGAATGCTGTTTGTATTTGTCTGAACACACATTCGTAGCATAAATTCCCCTACATAAACTTCCTAAGATGTCAAAGAAGTGCATTAACTAAAATTATTGGGCCAATTAGAGGAAAATTATCCCTAACACAATATAAGAATCATCTGTCAAGGCAGCAGGCCTAGGGTCTCAGAGAGAAGAGAGTGCCAGAACCTGGGGTGGCCGTCACAAGTTCCAACAAGGGTGAGGGGGTGGCCTTAACTGTTGGGGGGAGTTGTGTAGGAGGCTGAAGCTTCATAAGGACTAAGGCAGCCGAAGGTGAGAAGAGAAAATAGGGTAGTGGCATTTGATCCCAAAAGGCCATCTCTATACAAGGTGCTGCTAAGACCTGACCCCTTCCTTCCCACAGTAGTAATAATAATAACAACAACAACCACAAGAGCTAACATTTTTTGAGTGCTTACACATGTCAGGTTCTATTCTGAGCTCTTTACATATTTTAAGACATTTAATTGTGATGACTCTATGTGGCAGATATACTTTTTAATGCTCTTTTGCAGAGGAAGAAACTGGAGCACAGAGAGGTCAAGTCACTTGCTCAAAATAGTACAAGTGACAAATATAACAGAGGTGATAAGCTGGGATTTGTTTTAGGCAATATGGCCCCAGAGCCCACATTCTTAGACACCATACTTCACAACCATCGAGCACCAAGAAATCCCTTCACCCATTAATATTCATTGCCCCAGAAATCTCTTAGTATCAAATGTACTTTTTCCTTTGCCATGGAGTTCCATCTACTAATTTTCTGAATATTTATCTTTTCAGTACCTTGAGCAAAGCTATTCTTGTAGTTCTTCCTGGAACTCCCTGTATAAAAGTATCTAGAGAGAGAAGTGGGCACAATATGATTTTCCCGTGACCTGCATGTTATTAAGAAGACCCCAGTCAATAGTCTCTTGAAAACAATGTCATACACCAAACAATATAAAACTTGAGATGCAGTAAGGAGAGGATAAGGAAAATGGCTTTAATAAAATTGTATTTTGAAAGAGTATAAATAGTATTTTCTATGCTATAGAAAATAAAGAAATCAAAAGCAAAAGTATTTTTGTTAATTCAACTTGTCAGCTTCATTTTGGGGCTGACATATTCAGGTAGGAATATAAAGGAGAGTATAAGATTGACAACTGTGACAGTCACTTTCTCTCTCTCTCTCATACACACACACACCCCTTTCTTAAGCAAGTAGTAAATAGTCTCCAGACAAATCCCAAAACATTAGAGTACCACGTATAAGTGACACCTTTCCAGTTTGATTTTCTTAAAACATTAACAAAGAAAATACTAACAACTTCCTTTATTCCTAGATAAAGCATGAAGGCAAATGGTAAAGCCACTGGCATCCTATTGTAAAAAGCAATGCACTGAGCCTCCTCAACCTGAAGAACGGAAAGCACGTGAGCCTGGGCTTAGGGCAGCACCTTTCCTAGATAAAGTTGCTTACTCATCATGCAAAATTCAAGCCAATCATCTTTAGACAGTAAGTTTCACAGCCTCTGACATGGTCTGACATCACGAATGACCTAGACACAGAACCCACATTCTTGAAATTATTTTTCCCCATATTGTCTGAACAGAGCACAAAGGCTCAGTGCTGACAGGCAATTTTAAGACATCACAATTTCAAGTCTGACAAGGCAAATGCTTCCAATCTGCTTCATTTAGCTGACCTTATTTGCCACAAATTCAGGCTAGTCCATACCTAATTCTTACTGGGTTGCTCACTTGTTTACTGTCACCATTGGCCCTGGTCTCTTGGCATCTTCTAAACTCTAGCCAGACCCCAAATTCCTCCAGGATGTCTGGTTTTTATCACACTACAGTGCTAGGAATGCAGCACAAATACTTTCATACCTCCAGGCTCGTTAATGTCACAGCCTCATATCCACTTACCATTAGGATCTTCTAAGGGGAATTCGAATTCACCCAGAGTTCCACGGAACATAAAGCCAGCCATGTTGAAGTGATATATTCCGAGGAATATTCTACAGAGAAATGGCTGCTTTAGCTTCTTCTCTTTGTTATTCCTCAAGTTTTGTCTCTCATAAAATCTCAGAAGTATTTATAGGTCATCCAATTCAATTCCATTATTAATGTTTATTTTTCAAAACTGAGTCTTGTGAGGGTCAGTTTCCAAGGTCACAGTGCTACTCAAAGGCAGAATTAAGGTTCTTATTCTAGTTCTTTCTAATGCAGTTGATGCTAATTTTCTGGATTCATAGGAAAAGCACAATAGTGATGAGACTAATTTTTTTTTTTTTTTTTTTTGAGATAGGGTTCACTCTGTCACCCAGGCTGAGTGCAGTGGTACAATCATAGCTCACTGCAGTCCTGAACTCCTGGCCTCAAGCCATCCTCCTGCCTCAGCCTTCCAAAGTGCTGGGATTACAGGCATGAGCCACTGTGCCCAGCCAAGACTACCACTTATGTAGCCTTTAGAGTTTATCACAAGCCTTTGCTCTTCATAATTTCATACAATAATCTGTGCAATAGCATGATAAACATGATTAATCTCATTTTAAAAACTAGAAGACTAATACAGTAAACTTTGAGTGACTTAGCCAAGGTTTTGTAATTAAAAAGTGGGATTGCAAATTGAGCCCAAAGTTCCTGCCTTCAAGTCCCATACCCTTGAGTAAATTTCTAATTTCTGTATGTATCTCTTTCCTCATTGATAAAATGGGAATATAATATAACAGTGTCTGCATCAAAGAATAATTTTTTTCTTGAGAATTAAATGGGGTGATGCGTTAAATGAACAAAGCCCTTAGCACCTTGCCTGATGCGTTGCAAGGGGGCAATAAATATCAAGGTTTTGTTTTGATTTTTAAGTTGTTATATTTCCAAAATACCCTAACAGAAATACAAAATTATTACTTTAGGCTTAAGGATAAAAAATAATTCACTAATGTCCTAAAATTATTTTAGTTGAATTAAAAAACGCCAACATTAAGTTTACTCGTCTTGATTTTCATCGTCATAGAAATATTTGCTATAGAATGCACTTAGGTACTAGCATCATCTTAATACAAAAAGATGTTATCACATCATGGCCTTTCCACACCAAGAAAATTACAAAGAACTATTTCCATCTTGATGTTTAAAACTGCAAACAAAAGGGCAGATCATCTTTCCTATATATAACATTTCAGAGGCCAACAACCAGATGCAGTGACTGGATAAAGCCTCACGGTGGTGCTAAATCATCACTGATGAAGACTCAAGAGCCAGTGGAGGCTCTGCAGAAACCAAACAGGCAGGACTAAAACATTCCTAGTGTGTTAACTGTGAAGGAGTTTGCTTTGGATCCCTGTGGTTCTTCCAGACCAAACTTGAGCAGTGACCTTGACATGCTGTTTCAACAAATCCATTAGCAATGTTAGTTCGCAGTTTGTTTCCTGGCATTGCAACAATAAAATATACAAAAAAGATTTTTATTATCCTTAAAAAGAATTTTGTAGTAAGTGACATAAAGGATATGAGAAACCAAGAAGGGGAAAGCGGGGGAAGGTGGGCATGGGCTAAAACCTTACCTATTGGGTACAATGAACACTATTCTGGTGATGGTCACACCAAAAGCCCTGACTTAAGCATTATACAAAATAATCGTGTAACAAAAACACTTTTACCCCCTTAATTAATATTTTGAAATAAACAAATAAATAAAGAATTTTGTAGCCTTATCTTTAAAAATGTTGTTGATTTAGAATTCCCAAATTGGATTTGGGCCACGGTGTTTGAATATAACATTTACCTTTCCCCCCACTCATCATCTACTATGTATCTTAATTTCATGTGTCCTTTGGAACCATTTATTGAATTCCTTACATCTCCTGGCCCCCAAATTTCAGCTTGAAATCTCAACTCTTTAGACTTCCTTCCTTTTCTACTCTCTTATTTTAAAACAGCCACAAAATTTTATCAATGTTTCCTTTATAACATCTCCCATCTCCGTCTCTTTCTTTCTTCAGGCTGCTTCCAAAACCATAGTTAAGACCCTTTTACCACATGACCAGGCCATTGCAATAGCTCTGAAACTCAGCCAAGCTCCCCACCTTGACTGCATATTGTAATTGCTTAAACAGCTTTAGAAAATACCCAATCCCAGAGATTCTGATTTAATTGGTGTGGGTGAGAGGCTGAGGCTGGGATTTTCTAAAAGCTCCCCAGTGATTATAATGTGTAGCCACAGTTGAGAACTACTGCATTAGAGGTGTTTATCCAGCACACCACGGCCACATTAACAACCTTCTTAAACTACTAAATCTCTGGACCAAAATCTTAAGTAGTTTCCCATCTTCACAAAGATTGCAAATTAGTGACTCGAAGGCCAAACTATCCTATAACTGTGTTTTAGTCGGCCATTTTAAAAATTGTTCTGACCCAATATTTAAAAATAGGAAGATGTCACATAAAACCCAAATTTCCTATTTCTTTTTGGAAAATTGCAAGATCTTGCCACACAGGGTCCACATTCCCATGCAACTATCACCTGGAGCTGAGTAATGGCTGCCCTTTAGACAAGTCAGGTATCCTCCAGTTGGTTTGGTCCCATCACTCCCCATTTACACCTGGCTGTATGATTCATTTATATTATCTGCCTGACCTCTTAGAGTCATCTAGGTTTGTAACCCTGGTCTAGAGGATGAAGTTCAAACTCAAAGATACATTCACTCATTCATTCACTTACATACTCATTTATTCATGCATTCATTTGACAGTATTTATTTTGTTTTTAAGCTATTCAAACACTTAGAATTCAAAGTCCTTCATATTTTGGCCCTATTCTAACTTTATATTCCCCTTCCTTGTAATAAACTTTATTCTAACCTTATTCTAACCAGCAGTTAAAGAGACATTCCTCTCCCAATATTTGTAGCCTAGAGGCTCATTTCCAAAACTCCTTTGCAATTAAGTGATGCCATGTGACAAAGTGTGGGCCAATGGAATCTGAGCTAAAGTGACATGTGAAACTTCCAAATCATATCCATAAAAAAATGGTAGCTGCTCTCCATTTTCCAATTCTTGTGAGCTGAAATGCAGACGTGGTATTGGTGGTGAGCCAAAGAAGAGCAACAGGGAGAAGGAACCTAGCTCTCTACATGACCTCTATCTTCCCTGGACTGTCTGCCTCTTGTTAAGTGAAAGAGAAAGAGACTTCTATCTTATTGTATTTTGGGGTCTCTTTGTTTATAGTATCTTAGCCTATATTCCAAAACAAGAATCTCTCTTTACTATTTCTCAAACATACCTTGAAAATTCTTACTCTCAACCTTGACTTATGGTAAAGTTTCTGTCACTAACATTATGCCTCCTCATCTCCGCTATATAAATTCTACCCTTCTTTCAAGGCCTAGATCAAATATTCCCTCTTCTGTGATGCTTAGTCTAGCTATACTTGTTATTATCTTCCTTCCTCTGCTCTCCCACTGCGTAACTTTCCACTTGGCACTTATCAAATATGTAATAAACACAGATAATTGAATTAATGTTGCCACATCTCCCTCAAATTCTAAGTCCAGAATATAAAACAAAATTTTAGATTGTGCATAGTAAAAATAAAAGAGTATTCAGAGTTCCTACAGTATTCCACTATTATACCTCTTGTTGAATGGCTATCTGCATTGTCAACTCATGTTCAATCTGTGATCCTTTAGGACACTTGAATCTTCTGAATTTAATAACAAAGCTGAGCCTGCCTGCCCAATTCTTAAAGAATCTGGTTTTTTCCTTGACATTTAACTAAATTTTAGTTCTCTTTACTCTTGCATCTAAACAATTCCTTGACTTTCTGGATACGTATTTCTGAGACTAAGAAATGCACTGAAAAGATCTAGGGTCAAGCTTGAACAATGTTGGGGACCCAATTTCATAGTGCCATCATATTTAGAATCTGAGAATCTCTAGAACAGCACTAAAGGAAGAAAGTAGAAGATACTCTCAGGGAAGGAAACTAAAAAGGAAAATGGGTGGCAGAGAATGAAAACTAGTTCCAGAAGAAAAAAAGTAAAGAAAAAGGAGTGAGATAGAACATGCAAGGAAGAGAGAGACTACAGAGACAAGAGGAGATCTAGCAATGATTAAGGAAAAAGTTAGCCTAAGGGAAAGGCACATGCAAAATTGAATGCCAGTGAAGAAAAGCAACATCCAAGAACCTGAAAATGCTTCCTGATAGGATGCTTGTAAGAGATTATTATCAACACCTAAGAGCAGACTACCACTCTATCAACACTAGGAAAACTGGTACCAAAGAAACATCAAAGGCAAGTAAGAATTGGGTTGATAGCAGAAGCCTGATTGTAAGTTACTCTAGGAGTGAATAATAAAAGATACAGCTGTGTTTCAAATGGAACTCATCTGAATCTCAAATCAAGTAAATAATGGTTGGACAGGACTTTTAAAAAAGAGTTACTCCCAAGTAATTTATTTAGAGACAAATCCCAAAAGATCACTTGGCTCTGCCTTAAAGCTGTGTCCCATCCTACTAGAAAGCCTGGGATGAGATCCTTAAAACATGAGAGGTAGATGGGGGTGGGGAGACGAGAGAAAGGAAAAAAAAAAGAAAAAAAGAAAGAAACATGAGAGGTAACCACACTGAGATAAAATAAAAGAGAACTCAAAGACCTAAACATAAGATGCAAAACTATAAAACTCCTGGAAGAAAACATAGTGGGAAAACTTCAGGATATTGGACTTGGCAGTGATTCCTTGAATATGGCACCAAAGCACAGGCAACAAAAGAAGAAACAGATAAATGGGACTACATCAAACTTTAAAACTTTGTTCATCAAAGGATGCAATACAGTAAATAGGCAACCTACAGAATGGAAGAAAATATTTGCAAATTATTTATATAAGATGTTAATATTCAGAATATATAATTCTTACAACTCAACAGAACTCTTACAACAGTAAAAATATCAAATTATTAAAAAATGGGCAAAGGTCTTGAATAGACATTCCTCCAAAGATGACCCACAAATAGCCAACAAGCATATGAATAGATGTGCAACATCATTAATCATGAGAGAAATGGAAATCAAAAACACAATGAGATATCACCTCACACCCATTAGGATGGCTATTATCAAAAAACCCAGAAAGTAACAAGTATTGACGAGGAGATGGAGAAATTGGAACCCTGTGTACTGTTGGTGGCATTGTAAAACGGTGCAACCACTTTGGAAAACTGTACGGTGGTTCCTCAAAAAATTAAACATAGAACTATCATATAATCCAGCAATGCCATTTCTGGGTATATACCCAAAATAATTAAAAGCAGGGTCTCAAAGAGATATCTGTACTCTCATATTCATAGCAGCAGTATTCACAATAGCCAAGATGTGGAAGCAACCCAACCCAAATGTCCATTGGCAGACAAATGGATAAACAAAATGTGGTATATACATGTAGCAGAATATTATTCAGCCTTGAAAAGAAAAGAAAACCTGTCACATGCTACAACATGGATGAATCTTGAAGACATTTTGCTAAGTGAAATAAGCCAGTCACAAAAAGACAAATACTGCATGATTCTACTTGTGTCAGGTACTTAGAGTAGCCAAAATCATAGAGACAGGCCGGGCGCGGTGGCTCACGCCTGTAATCCTAGCACTCTGGGAGGCCGAGGCAGGCGGATTGCTTGAGCTCAGGAGTTCGAAACCAGCCTGAGCAAGAGTGAGACCCCGTCTCTACTAAAAAAGAAAGAAATTAATCGGACAACTAAAAATATATAGAAAAAAAGCCGGTCATGGTGGCGCATGCCTGTAGTCCCAGCTACTTGGGAGGCTGAGGCAGAAGGATTGCTTGAGCCCAGGAGTTTGAGGTTACTGTGAGGTAGTAGGCTGATGCCACGGCACTCACTCCAGCCTGGGCAAAAGAGTGAGACTCTCTCAAAAAAAAAAAAAAAAAAAATCAAAGAGACAGAAAGTAGAACAGTGATTATCAGGGACTGGGAAGTGGAGGGGAAAAGGGGAGTTGTTTAATGGGTATAGAGTTTCAGATTTGCAACATGAAAAAGTTATGGAGATCTGTTTTTACAAAAATGTGAATATTCTTACCACTACTGAACTGTACACTTACAAATGGTTGAGACGGTAAATTTTGTTATGCGTGTTTTACCACAATAAAGAAAAAAATCTCAGTCTTAATGACTGCTATATCACTGTGGTATCATTGATATGTCAACAGTCAAAATGAAGGCTGAAAGATAGGATGGGTCCTGTCTGGACCCATTTTACCTTTTGAAAAAGAAATGTAAAAATCAGTACCAAGTTAATCCCAGGGGGAAATCTCTCTGTCCTCACATTAAACAGGTATTAACTACCAATTCCCAGCTCCATCTCTAGGCAGGAGCAAAGGTGGCCATCTTTATGCTGCCACCACAAAACTGGGAGCAAACTTGATTGGAATTTTACACAGCCTAGTTACAAAGAGCAAACACTCAGCTAAATATTTGCTGCACTGAATCCAAAATAACTTATGTGAAAGGACATCCTTAGCTGGCACCAAAGAAGTTTATAAAATTGGGTTATAGATGTCTCTAGGACAAAATGCAACAATGCTGAGTCATTGAACTATAGTTGAGATGCCATAATCTGACATTTGAAGACGTTTATATCTCTGTGGAGAAATGGGCTCAGCTAAGTCATGCATCTATCAGCTAGGTACCACTGAGTCCGAACTAACAAAGTCACATTTTCCAAGACAAGTTTTGAGAATTTAGTGTGAGAAGGAAGCCTGTTATGTGAGAGTGGACCTGGCACTATTTCCCAAAAGACAGATCTCCTGAAATGCTTTACTGGGGTGGCTCTACCCTGCACTACATTCTGCCAGCACCCCCTAGGAATCACACAGCTGTTAACCTGGCATCAATAATTACCCATCTTGGACAAGTGGCTACTTACCAAGCAGTTCATTTTTATTCAGTTATGAGGAAGAAGCCACACTGTTCATTTATTAATCTAGGAGTGGTTTGTGGACTTTATAAATAGATTTTTATCTGCACATGTGATTATTGCCTAAATTCCCTGGCATTTGAATACATCTCAAGGAGAAAACCAAGTCAGCTCTGGCATCCCAGAAAGCTGGAATCCCAGCTTTCACACTTCGCAGCAGTGTGACCCTGAGCAAGTCATTCGCATTTAAGCCTTAGATTCCTAGTCTATAAAATTGGACCAATAACAGCTCTTCCATAGGGTTGTTATAGAAATTAAATGAAAGAATCCACTTCAGAACCTGACACACAGTAGATGCTGATCAGAAATTATTTCCCTTCCTTCATCCTTACTCAAGTGCAGGGGTCAGCCACTTCTGCCTTCAAGTAAGTTTTAATTTTTTTTAAAGAAACTTAAAGAAACTTTTCCTTGACTTTACTTTCAACTATCGTCCTTTGTCTCATTGCTTTCACAACCCAATTCCTAGGGCTATTGTGAATCATTCTTTCTCACTTCTTAATCATCTATAATCCAGTTTCTACCTCTCTTCCTTCATTAAGTCAATTTTTCTCTAAGGCCCTCATTGACTCTTTCAAACAAATATAAAGCTTATTGGTTGTTGGGTTTTTTCCTTCTTAGTCCTTATTCTTCTTGATTTACCTTTCATAAAGAACAAAGCTAATGCCCATCTTATTAAATGTCTCTTTCTTCCTCCAATTATTTAACACCAAAGAATCCTTTCTATCCTTTCTGGTCCTCAAGACTAGGCCTCTTCCTTGTTCCTGTCTCATAACTGGGCCACAACTTGAATCTCAGTCTTCTTTTCTCTATCTGTCCTCATTCTTTTAGGGCATTTGTTTATTCTCAAGTCTTTATCTAATGGGAAGAGTAAAGTAGATGGGGGCTTGAAGCATCGCTCTGTGCCTTATTAGCTGTGCTGCTTAGGAAAACTGGTTTCATCTCTCTGAACTTGGTTTCCTCTGCTCTAAAATGGGGATTCATTCATTTAACAGTCTTTATTAAGCATTTATTATGTACCAAGCACTGTTCTAGGTACATGAGATTTATTAGCAAACTAAACAGTTAAATATTTTTGCCTTCACAGATCTTCCACTCTAGCAGAGGGAGACAGACCAAAAATAATAAACATACTATATAAGAAAATTACATAAAGTTACAGAATATAAGTGTTATAGAAAAAAAGAAAAAGAGGTCAGGTTACACTGTTTAAAAGATGGCAGGGTAGGCCTCTCTGAGTAGGTAATATTTGAACAAAGACCTGGAAGAGGTGAAGGAATTAGAAATAAGGGCATCTGGTAAGAGGATGTAGGCAGAGGAAACTGACAAAGGTTCTAAAGGCAGGAGCATTCCCAGTGTGCTCTAGGAACAGCAAAGAGGTCAGTGGAAATGGAGCAAAGTAAGCACAGGAAAAGGGGTCAGAAAGAAAAATCAGGGGACCAGTCCATGTAGGACCTCTGAATGCGATGGCAACCCTCTGTCGCAGGTTGCAGAGTTTTGAGCAGAGGGATGACATAATCTGATTTACATTTTAAAAATATCACTCTGGATGCTGTGTTGGGAATAGACTGTGGTGGGAGCAGAAGACAAGCAGACAGACCAGTTAGGAGGCTACTGCAGTAATTCAGGCAAGAGATGATGGTGGCTAGGACCAGAATGGAAACCCTGGTCCCAGGGGGAGAGAAGTGGTCAATTTAGGATTTAAAATACCAACCTTACAGGATTGTTACGAGAATCCTATGAGAGAATTATTGTAGGTAAAATGCCAAATAGATGCCTGGAATAAGGAAGATGTTAAGTAATATCCTCTCTTCTTATATTTGGCAAGTGGAATATGTTATCTATGGAGGAGACTAAAGCTAGGGTGTGATATCCAAGGTCAACTGACCTGGGAGTTGGCAGCTGCCCTAATGTGAATTAGTGAAGGGAGGCTGGGCTGAGAAAGGGTCTTCGTCTTCTTTTGGCCTTCACACATATCCCAACTCCAGTATAGTATTTCCAACTGCCTATAAAACACTTCTTAAAAGTTCCATCATACCCTCAATTTCAATGCATAGTTTTTAAAAAATTACCTGTCCTACCTCTACCTCGAACTAGCTACTCATCTTCTATTTTCTTCTATTAAAGATATACCAGTCCCCAGATGCTGAAAACTAGGCTTCATTTTTATAGAATTACAGAATCAAAGCATGCTACCACTGGAAGTTGATAACATAGCCATCATCTGGTTAAAACATATCTTTTTACAAAAGATGAAATAAGGCCCAGAATAGAACATGACTAGCTATGGGCCTCACCAGGCTTTAATGACTAAGCAAGACCTGCAACCAGTTTTCTGATTCATTTTCTCAACAATCTCCTCCCTTCCCCTTGCCTGGTTCACATGACAGCAGTCTCTCAGATTGGCTGCCACAGGTCAACATCTCCACCCTGGTCACCACCGTGGCTGCCAGGACCATCTTTCCTGTTATTGCCAAGTAAACCTTCCAGAAAGGCTATTGATGGGACCTTTGCTGCTTTCAATATGCTGGCTCTGGGTTCAAATCCCAGCTTCGCACTCACTAGCTGTGAGGACCTGAGCAAATTTCCTAATCACATTCTGCCTTAGCTTCTTCATCTAAAAAATTCCTACCTCCTAGGACTTAAGTAAACAAGGCATATAAAATACTTAGCACATAGCAAACACAAAATAAGAGCTCAAGGAGCATTAGTTATTATGGTTGTATTATTATTCTTATTCCCTTTCAGAGAAGTTGCTGTGGATGCCTGGTGAACAAATTCTAATTGCCTTAGTATGGTCTTCAGAGCTTTGCAGCAACCAGGTCTATTACGGATATGGAAACTTGCACTGACCTCTGATCACAGACCTTTTCATCGGTTTAACTCTCTTCGTACCCCCATATCCATGCTCATTCTCATTCCCATTATGTTCTAGTTTATGCTCCTCCTAACTGAAATGTCCACCTTCCTTCCATCTAAATCTTACACATTCTTCACAGCCCAACTCAAAGTTTAATACTTCACAAGAACTCCCCAGGCAAATCTAGGGCAACACACGTAACGTAAACATCTGTACCCCCATAATATGCTGAAATAAAAAAAAAATCTAGCTCCGCTGATATTATTTCTTCTCTACAGTACTACAGTATTTACATGCAGTACATATTGATGGCTTCCTACAGAGAGGGATGAGAACATTTAGTTAAATGTATGGGCTCTAGAGCAGACTCCCTGGTCTATCTCGGCCTCAGTCTCCTCATAAATAAAAAGGGGTTGATATTAGGGTTGTTGTGAGGACTGAATACATAAATTCTTGGAATATGTTAATAATTATTAATATATTATTATATATATTTCTGTTAACTTTTCCCTTTTTTATAAATGTGCATTTTCTTCTTCCAGATTATTCTATCCATATGCACTATAATTTCATCCAGTGTCAAGCATAATGCTGCTCCCAGAGTAGTGTTCAACAATGAATGGATGTAAAAATAAACTGGGAGGAGTAGCTCCAAGGCAGCCACAGGGGTTACATCAAAGTTCTCTATCCAATATAGATGGCTCCTGAACCTTTTGTTCTCCCATATTCATAGTTTCCCAGGGAGGAAGCTACTATAACCCCTTTCAGGGAGGCAACGTGATGCTATAGAAGAAAACTGGACTAAGAAATCAGAAGACATGGATTTGTGTCTCGGCTTTCTAAGCAAAAGGGTCTTTTTATCTACCTGTCTATGTATTTATTTTAGTTTGGGAAAAACCACTTAAGCTCACTGAACCTCTGTTTCTGTCTCTGTAAAAGGAGAGCAATCTGATGTAACCTGCCTTCTTCACTGAATGGCTATGAAGAGCAAATAAAAAAAATGCATACGGAAGAGCTCTGCACATTGTAAAGTGCTATGCAAATCACGCAAAGCATGGTCATTTATATGTGGCCAAAAAAGAAACATTATAACTATCCCATTAACTGTATCTATTTCCAATGGTCTTCTGAGGAAAGGGCCATTACCACAATAATCATAGTGAATCTTTTTGGCCCTGATGCCTCCTAAAGCATCAAATCACAACTTATATTACGGAGTTCAGTCCTGAGAATTTTGATAAGTTTTTGTCCTCAAAGATTTAATCACATCTGATAATTTGTTCAAAAAGTACAGATTTACCCAAAATGTCAACTCCTCATCCCAAAGTCCATGAGTGGTACATGGTACAGGTAGTGTGGTTATTAGCCAGAATTCTCAAAGAGGAGGAAGAGTAAAGAAAAACAAAGATTCCTTATAAATTAGAAATTTCTGCTCTATTTCTATAAGAAGGTAACACTGGAGACGTGGACAGTATTCTGAGGTCAGAACAAACAAATCAAAAAGCACTGAGGGTAACGGGAATATTCCTTTCATGTATTCCTGAGGTACTTGTGAGTATATATCTATTGTTCCATTTTATTTTGTATTATATCCAAGGGGTTCCAGCATTCATCAGTAGCCATGTTAGGTCCAAGCAGTATCAACAGAGAATTCTATACCAAACAGGAACACATCAATCTAATGCATTGACAAGGGCAGTTCCTAGTGATGCATATTCTGTCATATGCAGTGATCATTGTGCTTTTTCTTTTCTTTCTTTGAGGAGTCAGGTTTATAAAAAATAGCAACACATTTTATAATAGAGTGGGGAGGGGTTGACCTTCTGCCAGTATTACTTCCAAAAATCAGATGAGAAATCACTCAGGTTAGGAAGACCATCTTACCTCTATTTTTTCCCATATGGCTTCATAGTTTTCTTGGTGCTGAATATCTTGCATCAATTTCTGAATTAAAGCTGATTTAGTAGTGGAATGGCTATCATTTTTCTCAGAGGATGAAGCTTTTTCTGATTTCTCATCAATGTATTTTTTCATGCCAGAGAGAGGCATACAGGATTCCTCATCAGAAAGAATGTCACTCAGGGGCCCAGATTCGATGCTCTCCCCCAGTGAAGAAGCTATGTCACTGGATGAGCTTGGAGACACTCTACCTAATCTTGTATGTTTCTTCTTGACATGGTATGTTGGATAGATCTCAGAATCTGAATTCATTTCAGACAGCTCCCAGTCATCAATATTCTGAATGGTTTCTCCTCTGGGTTTCTGAGGCAGAAGCTTTGTTAGGTTTTCTAACTTCAGAGCTAATACTTCTGTCTGCTTAAGGTGAGAGGGCAGAGCTAGGTATTCATCAGAGCCATACCAGGCTTCCACAACCTGACCATTCCTGGTGACATGACTTGGGGAGGAAGAGTAACATTTTTTGCTTTTGTGTTTTGAAAGAAGGGGCACTGGAGATGTGATGTTGTCTGAGCCAGTAGAGGATTCACTGCTCTGAGTAAAAGGTGGTGAACTGGATGTTTCTGACTGCACTAGCAATTTGGCTTTCGAACTTCTCTGATTACACGGCTCAAGTGAGGATGTAGAAGCAGAATTTGTCTCTGGCTCCTCTGTGGCCTTAGAAGTACAAGAAGGCATTCCATTTGGCACTACTGAGCTCCTTGTGTTTTCAGCTTGCTTGCCTGAACCAGTTCCCCGTTTAGGTGTTCGGCATGGAGGCACCTCTTCTGAGGTTTTCTGTGGCTTTTTAAGTTGACGTTTTTCTTTATGGCAGTCGTTAAGTCTTCCCAGGCTGGAAGAGATTTCTTTAATGTGAATTCTGACTGTATTTTCAAGGTTCCCACCCCCTACCTTGTGCAAACACTCATAAGACTGGCTGGCAGCAGAAGGGCTGTTGGGGTAGGAAGACTGTAACACCAGGCAAAGCTTGGATCTGTCGGGAGGATCCACCAGTGAAGGAGTGCTTCTGCTCATCTCAGGCTTCAGATCCACCATCTGCTTCCTTCCATCACTGCCTTTCACATCATTCTTAAAAGTTTCCTCTTTAAGAAAAAGCCCTCTCTTTGGCAATGTGGGCTGTGTGGGAGAGTCCTCATTATAATTAAAGCAATCTCTGATGGATCGCTTGGCGGTTGCATTTTCACAAGGAGGAGGCTGTTGGTTCTTTGCACCAAGATGGGAAGAGGAACTGGATTCTTGCTTCACAGTCTCAGAAGAGGGTTGAACAGCATCTGTCAGAGCTTCCCCTGAAGAAGACATCTCCGGTGTTACGCCTGGTTGCTCTTCAATTGCAGAAGTACTGTTTTCCTCACATCTACCTTTGTCATCTGCTGAAAGAGAAACTTGGGATGCCTCTTCACTAACTGCTTCACTGCAGTTGGAAGGGATGGGGTCAGCAGCCACTGTAAGTAACCCAACACTTCTGATAAGCTCGGGAAACTCCTTTTCCATCTCACTGTAGCTCCAAGAGTCAAAGGGTTTGGTTTTGACCTGGCTAGAGGTCATGTCACCCAGGCCACTGAGCAAATCCTCACTTGGACTGTAGTCAGACAGTTCAAATGCAGTAATGCCACAATCCAAAGACAAATAATTTTGAGAACATTTGATAGTTAACTGTCCTGAGTCATCCACTTCCGTCAGAGAATCAAGCCGGCCCTGAAACAAACAATGGCAATAGTGTCAGTAAATGCAACATCAATTATACTCAAATGCTGTTCAAATGAAATTTCAGTACAGGCAGCTATAAAAATCAGATATGTATCAGTCTCAATTGCTTCTGGTTTGACAAACAGAAAGGCATATTTTCACACTGCTTGATATAGTATCTTGTTCAAACACTTAAAGATTTTTCTTTAATCTAGAGCATAGAGCCTTAATAGAAATGGCTATTAAGGCAAAAATATCCATTCTTGCCTTAACTCTCTATTTAAAAATAGCATATTGTTCATTTAATAAGCATGTCATAAGTGAAGCCTTAAGTGATAAAATTCCTGGGAACAAAATAATGTAAAAGTAAAATCTCCATGAATGTCTGTTTTGATTTTTGCTTTCACTCCATCACCTACACAGTGGCTAGCTCATAATGGATGCTCAATAAGTACTTTTAAAGTGAAATGATTAATTATACTGAGCCAGTCATGTTAAATATATATTCACCTATCACAGGAAGGTGAACTACTGAATTTTCAAATACATAACAGTTCAAGATCAGTTTCTGTTTGGCCCCACCCTTTTAAAGGAGAACACACGTAATAATCCTGGAGAAAATTAATGAGTGTCAAAATTTCATCATCTTGGCCCTATCTCCTTCTTCTGTGTGCATTTCTCCTCCCAACCACCATTGGTATATATTAGATCCTAAGTGCCCACCTCCCTTACTATTTATGATTCCAGGTAGGCTGATTTGATTTGAAATTCTCCCATGTTAAAAATTAGTATTGCAAGCAAGTATTTTTAATTTTTAATCTTTAATTATGTGATTAAGGCTTTCATCTCATTACTAATGCAATTTCTGATATCACATAACAAGTGGGGAGATTTTTGATTGATGCTTTGTTTGGAGTAGAAGAGCCCCTGGAATCCTATTATGCCTACTGGGCTGAAGAACAGCCTGGTCTAATCTAGCACTTTAGGAAATGAAGGAAGGAAATTGAAAAGTGAAGGATCATTATATCCCCAGATCTCCTTTCTCCTGGAGGAGGAACTGGGGTGAACCAACTGAATTCAGATCAATCTCATGTGGCTGCTGGACCCTATGTTCCTTAAAACCAGGTTATCCCAAGATCTAGTTGACTTTTGAGAGTACCTGTAGCCCTTAGCATATTGATCTGCATAGAATAAGCATTCAAAGGTACATATGTTGAATAAACCAATGAGTGGATGAATGATGAAATTTTGGAATGTCTCTCTATGCTTTCATACAATTTCTTCCTCTGATTATGTAGTTTTAGTTGACTCTAATAATTAAAAGCCCCAGCTTCAGAGTCAAATTCTGGCTCTAGTACTAATTAGCTATGTGACTATTAGCCAGTAGCTTTATGTCACTAAGCTTCATTTCTTCACCTGTGAAAAGGAAATAGTAAGAGATGCCATAGGAGTGTTGAGAGGCTTCAAGGAGATAATATATGTAAGACACAAGTCTGCTATATGGATAAGTGCTCAATGAATGTTCACTCTTAATATATTATTATTTTTGGTAATAAAGTATATTGAGTTTCACCAACTTGAGAGTTACTGCTAATGCTACATTATACTGCACAAAGTGAGAAATCAATATTAGCTGCCAATCTCAACAAAAGTTATCTAAATGAAATTGTATGACTTTTGTGCTTCCTACCCAAGCCAGGCTCTTTAAATAACAATCAGAAGCCAAAACCACCAAGGAATGAGTCAGTCAAACAAAAGTCACACTTTATGCAGTTTTTAAGAGTAATAGTGAAATTCCCAATTTAAAAGCAGGTTGTATTTTTTAAAAATCTTTTAATTTGGTTGTTTGTTACCCTGAACTTACTCTTTTACAGAAGTAGTATTATAAAATGATGATTAAATGCCAAAGATATCTCATAAGAATTATTTAAATTAATAACAAGTTGAAATTTGCAACATGATTTTCTATTATATTTATCATAATTATTGTACTGTAGTACTTACATGAGGTTAAAGAGGCACTAAAGAAAAGTTTCTATAATAAATAGAGAAAAAAGAAATTTGAGAGTTCAGATAAAAATTAGACCCCCAAAAGTATCAGCCACCTGCCTTTGGACAAGCAGGGAACACTGTGGCCTCGCAAATACGTTTGGTCCCTATTTTGGTGGTCATAGCACCTTAAGACCAGGGATACTGTCTTGCTCAAAAATAAAAGGTACACAATGATGTTAGATGAATATATTGCTAAAGGAATATATGCATACACCTCAGAGAATACACTGTGGTTGCCTGGTCTTAAATCTTCAGAAATCTCTAGGCAGTCCCTAGTTTGGAAAAGAAAATACCATACTCAAAAACACTTACTTCTCCAAAGGGAGCCCTCTCCCATCCTGTTCCCAGCCAGGACATCTCAACTGGTAAGATCTGGGTGATTGTCACTCAGGAATAACTACTTTTTAATCATACTTCATTTTTGCATTTTTATTTATTTATTTAGAGACAGGGTCTCAGTCTGTCGCCCAGGCTAGAGTGCAGTGGTGTCATCATAGCTCACTGCAACCTTAATCTACTGGGCTCAAGCGATCCTCCTGCCTCAGCCTCCTGAGCAGCTAGAACTACAGGCATGTGCCACCATGTCCGACTAATTTTTCTATTTTTTGTAGAGATAGGGTCTTGCTGTGTTGTTCAGGCTGGTCTCAAACACCTGGCCTCAAGCAATCCTTCCACCTCAACCTCCCAAAGTGTTAGGATTACCGGTGTGAGCCACTGCACCAAGCTGATACTGCATTTTGAATATGAAAAAAAACTCTCCTTGAAAAAAAACAAAAAGCAACAAACAAACAAAAACAGCACTTAGTCTTTCACCATCCAGAGGCAATTTTAAGAAAAGAAAGTTCTCTGAAATTTCTCAGAGCAGATGAATAATGAGTCTCATCTCTTAAAATATTGCTTAGTAATACTAATATTTTTAGTCCCATTGCTTCCTTCCAGACCTCCTTCCAAGACAGTTTTCTAATGAGTATAAGTAATAAATTCTCAGGAAGATATGGAGCTTGGGGATAAGTGCACATTGGCTTTACTGCCCTTTTTATTTCAGAAATATCACATTTAATTGTGTAGTGCAGGGAGCTATGTCAGAGCTGCCTAGCAATGTCTCCACTCAAATATACCTCCATTTAATTGTTATAAAGCAGCTTTTCAGATGAAGGTGACATTTTATGGAGGTGGCAATTTATTCACTTTATTGCTAGCTTCAATCTTGTCTAAGGCATCAAGGGAACCCAATCCCCTTTTTCTCTAATTTGAAGTAAGAAATTTTGCTTTGTTCTTTACCTATAATTAAATTAACTAAAGCCTAGTTCCAAATACCTTCTTAGATCTTTCTTTTTTTAACACTGTATTTTGCCACTAACTGAACAGGAGATTTAATACTCATAATTTCGAGATTTTAAGATCTCCCTATTAAAATGTCCCAAGGGCATATCAGTGCCCATTGCTACTTAATGGTGTCAGTTTTGAGAAGAAAGTCAGAAATAGAATTTCATTCTTTTAATTATGGGTACAGCGAAAAATTTCATATGTCCCTCCCTCCCCTGCTCCCCTAATTTCACTACATGGTATTTGTTATGCTTTAATTCCTAATATATAAATTGATGGGCCTCTTACCAGAATGCCACAGCCCCCCAGAGTTTTCAGACCATATGGACTGGACCCTTTCTCAGATTCTTTTAAGCTCTACCATGTTGGAATTCTACGATTGTGAACGCATTCCAGAGAGCAGCAGTGGACTGAGAAGAGCAGTAATGACAGGGAAATGTGAAGCAAAGCAAAGGTTGGTTTCTGATGGGCAAGAGGAAAAATATACAAAAATCTTTCAATATTTTCATTTATACTATATTCATAATTTTTAAGAATTTCCATTTTCTACAGGGTGAAATTATAAATTAAATAGTTAATCTCCATGACTAATTCCCAGTCCACCAACTTAAAATACTATCTCCCCTTTCTATATCTAAAGCAGTGATTATCTACATTACTTAATTCAATTCAACTCATCAGACTTTTATACATAGCAATATGAACTGGATGCTATGGGAGATACAGAGATGAATATAATCTGGAGCCAACCCTCATATAGTTCAAAATATAGCACATATTTTTTCATGATACAATCAGTCTGTGATAAGTGCTAGTGGAAGAACCCACAAAGTACTATGTAGTGAGCACTCTGGAAGCACCAATGCATTCCCACAGAGAAGGTAAGTATCATTTAGGTAAAGTGCTCACTACACAATCCAGCACATGGCAAGTTCTCAATGTTTCCTATTGTGCTAATATTATTAAAGAGTTATCACTACTTGTGTGACATTACCTCTCTTGACCTCAGTTCTCTCCTCCATAAGATGGATACAATAACACCTATAAATTGAGGATAACAGCACCTGCCCTGTCTACCTCCCAGAAGTATGTGAGGATCAAACAAGATTATGAAGGTGATTCCTAATGTGTGTTATTCATTTTTGAATGCATACTACCCTACGCATAGTAGGAAATCAATAAATATTTAGGGAAGGTAGAAAGAAAAGAAGGAAAAAAGGGAGGGAAGAAAGAATAATTATTATTAAAATAGAAATCAATCAAAAACTGGTTTGGTTTTGTTTTATTTAATTATTCCTAGATTCATATCCTTAAGCATTCATTTAACCACTGTTAAGTTCAATTTTCCCATCTATAAAATGCAACCATTTTTAACATTCCTTACCCTCTCTTACTAAATGAAACAAATATACATCATCACAGGGTCTGGAATATAGAAAATTTCAGTATAATACATTTTTTACACAATTTTGAGCCTTGCCTTAAAATGTTTCTTATTTGTTTGATTGTTGACTGGTTTTATTTTAGTAAGGCATTTGCAAATTTGTTTACTAGATATGGTCTGCTCCATGTTTAAATAAAGAATAAAATTCATATTTTTTTTCAGGGAGAGAAAGAGATGGAACTTTCCATTTTCTTGAGTTTCAAATTTCCTCTTAAATGTGGCTCTGAAATTCACCTAATTTCCCATAAGGTAAAAATGAATCCCCTTTATTATTAATAGAAGGACATCTACTATTCTAGTTTATCAACTTCGTTTTTGGTTTTTTTCTGGTTTTTTAAAAATTTTTTCACCATTTCCCTCTTCATTCCACAGATCTTTCACAGCTGAATTTATTCTGATAAAGCTAAGAATTTCATCCTAATGTCATTCCTGTTTTCAACAATTCCAATATTCTGACAGAAATAAATAAAGCTAAGCAGCTTTTAAATGTTTTCATAGAGTCACACTAGAAGTACAAAAATATAGTATCAGAAATCCAGTTTCAGGAAGTATGGTAATGGAGGCAGAACTTCAATTCATAGGAAAATACCCAAAAAGCAGATGACCAAAATCCACTGTTCCTTTACTGCTCACACAACACATTCTTGTCTCTCTACAACAGGACAAAAGACTGATCAAAAATGTAAAAATGCACTAAATTGCTTCCAATCAAATCCATAAATAATTGTTGAGTTCATACTGTGAGAACTATAATCATGCTACTTAATGTAAACTCACAACATAGCTGTAAAAACAGTGGCCAGTAATAATGTTCGTGAATGATACAAGTGCCTGATCGATGTATTCCACAAAACAACAATGGTAACAATAAACCCTAAAGCACTGCTATATCCCCAGCTCCTACAACAAAGAGTTGATGAGCAATAAGTATTTATTGAATGAATAGATAAATATGTAAAATAAATTGGTTTGAATTAATGATTTTTAAAATGCCCCCTCTGGCAGTAGAAAGTAGGCAGATACTATCACTGATCAGTACCAGATGTTGAGCAAAGCTAGCAGAACACATGGGGAGGGAGGAATAAAAGAATGTATATCTAAAGAAAGAGCTCTTTAGAGGTTTAACAGACCTCCCTCATCTCTGATCTCCATTAGCACATACCCTGAAGGATAGCAGATTTAGGGAAGAGTTGATTAGCTTGGGATTGTTCCCAGTCTCCCATAACTACAGGAGTCACAACTGAGAACCTCCTATGGATCTAACTTGAAAGGGTGGCATCTGGGAACTAACACACAACCCTCATATTCATCCTATGGTTACTCTCCTGAATTCTACATCACTTCCCCACTGCCACAATAACAGGGAGAGCTAACTGAAAACAAAGACTGTGACTTAGAGTTGAGCGTAGTAGCTTTCGATTCCCTTCTAGGTCCTGCAGGGAGTTTGCTACAGCAAGAGCATCTTTATTTTGAACAAACAAAAATCTACAAGAATAAATAATTTATGGGAATAAATACAGATTTGTGTTGATAATGTTAGAGTCACTGAAACATTAATAAATTAATAAGTTAGTGAATTATGAAACACTAATTATAAGGCCTTTTAATCTTATATATCTATAGAAGTGCCTTATAAATTTATAGAATATATGTTTTTCATGAAACTAAAAGTAGAGCACTAAACTGGGTATACTACACACATACACACACACACACAATGTATCCATATATGGTATCCTTTTGTATAGTATAGTCTCTGCTTAGTGAGCACAATATATACATTTTTCTATAAATACATGTCAATTTTATTTGAAAATGGGAGACTTCACTTGGATTCAAATTTACAGTGACTATTCTTAAGTTATCCATCAAGAATAACAACAAACTCATTAAAGTACTCAATATAAATAAGAAAAATCAAATATATTGGTTATATAACATTCCAATATCCATTTGATTCACTGCACCCAGAATGATTTTTCTAAAACATAACTCTAATCATGGCAGTTTCCTGAACAAACACTTCTTTTATCCTCAAAATAAAGTCCAATTCTCCTAATACAGTTTTAAAAGCTTTTTATCTTCATGATCTCACCTCCACTTAGCTATTATCCCAAATCCTGCCTCCTGGTCCTTTGAACTTCTCGCTCCAGTGCTGATAGTAGCTCTCAGAGCCTGCCATTCTCTTTCTTAACTCTGGGTCTCTGATCATCCCATTTCTTCCAACTAGAACATTTGCTGCTTCTGTTCACCAATCTAATCCTGTCTCCCCTTCAGGTTTCAAGTTAAACCCACTTCTGAAAAGCCTCCACTGTCTGAATTAGGTGACCCTTTCTCTGTTCTCCAATGGCATCTTATAGACTTACTACAGTTTTGAGACAGAATAGGAACCGGACTTGAGCCTCTCACCCCTGACCACAGAATTCAATATAACTCAACTCAGCTACTCACAGAGGGCTGAAACAAATAGTTTCCTAACTGCCAAACTTCAGCCCATAACCATATAAGAAAAGAGCTGAATCATCTGTCTTGTGAGTAATGTTTATTACGGCCACTAAAACAAAACACTGACACAAGCTGATAAGCTACCTGGCTACAAAGAAACCAGACCTATTCAGATCTAACTGCCACAAGCCAGAAATGACCCCCATACTGACCTTACCCTGACTTTTTACTCATTATAATCTCATTTTAATGCTAAAAATCATGCCCAGGGAGGGAGATTTAACATGCTAATGAGACATACCATGCATGAATAAATCTCCACCTCTCCATGCTTACATGTCACCCTTTTCCTGCCTAACCCTCTTTAAAACTCTTCCTGAAGTCCCCTTGGTAAACCAGCCTAAGGACTCTTTCCTTCGTGCTATCTCCCTTATGCTTGAACATAAGCCCCAATAAAGCCTTGCCTGTGATTCCCATTCAGCCTCTTGTTAATTTCTATTACATAGATAGCCCAAGGGCCTGCGCCGGTAGCAGTCTGGCCTTAATGTCTGTTCACGAGGCTCCATTCCCCACTAGACTCAAAGCTCATGAAGGCAGAGACCATGTTTTGATCATTATCATATTCTTATCACCTAGTGCCTGGCATATAGTAAGTGCTCAGTAAGTATTTATTAAATAATTGAAGGAGGAAAGGAAGCCAGGTTAGCACCAATAACTTCAGATGGTATCTGTACAAATTACCACGTATGAGTTAACTCTGGTCTAAAGCCCCATTCACATTAGAAGTAACGTAGATTCTTCTGGTCATTACACTTAGATGCAAAGCCTGGTTCAGGGGCTGCTTATTTACCTACAAAGAATTCCTATCCCACATCTCTAAACTGAAAACATTCTCAAATGGTCACACTTGACAAGGCATTACTTGACTTCAAAGAAAAAACTCACCTCCTTTGTCTCTTCGGAGAAAGCTTGCAGAATGTCCGTCTGTCTGGTGTAGTTGCCATTGGCGTCCTGCAGACCTTGCAGAATGCGCTCCCGCAGAACCAGCACTGAGACTCGGAGCTGGTGCCAAAGGAGCTGCACTGCGTGAATGTCCACTATCACATTGACAGAGTAAGACAGCAGCTTTAGGGAGAATTCCGTTTCGAGAAGGGCATGGATTTGCTCAACATGATCAGAAATATCTTCACAAATGTCCTGCAGCAAAGGAAAGCAAAATATATGAGGACAACTTTGCCTTATCCTGGAGGGAGGTGGGGGTGGTAGAAAAGGTCACTCTTTCACCTAACACCAATTATCACAGCCAAAAGCGCTTCATGTTGGATACCTGGCCTTTGTTGTAGTTCAGATACACAGTAGCAGACCATATTCCTGTGCACTGGGCCTTTGGTACATATAGGTAAATTAATCTTTTTCTAAACCACAAAAGTCTTAACTATTCTTTCTGATGCCCAAATTGAAAGTTCAGCTAAGGCAAAAGGTTCAGCTCACCAATCCACTCTCTCTTATCTCTGTTTGGGATTCGGGAAGGGAGCCAACAGCTGTTCCACTTGCTAGCAGTGAGCTATACTGAGCATGCAATATTTCAGGATAGAAGCGCCATCCAGACATCTAGTATGAAGAAAGACAAGCCGGAACATGTACTTCATAGGAACACCTAACCATTCTCAATGAGCTATGGGGTCTTTGGTGTAAGGGGCAATTGTCACTCTCCCACAAATACATGATTTAATATTTAAATTCACAGTGGATATCTAAATTTTCAACCTGTTCTTTGTAAGCAGAATCACTCTTAAGATGGAAAGCCAGAGAAATCCCAAGGATAAAAAAAGACAAAATAGTTTCATTTTGTTTTTAAGACCCAGACATTTTAAACAAAAGCATTACTAAATCGAAGTTTCAATCTCCTTCACACATACTATTAGGTAGGAAGATTTGGTATCTGACATGTCACCTGTTCTTACAAGTTCCCAAATTTCCACTGTGCTGTCAGAGGCCAGCAGCATGAAATGAGTAGCATCAATGGTAGTATTTACTTGGGCAATTTATGAGACCATTAAGCATCAAAATGATGCAGATGTCAGCTAAAATGGCTCAGTTACTCATTTTTAGTTGTGCATCGCTGATTTTTAAAAATGGAGCTTTTATTTATGATTTTTGTAAAAGTGAAAATTTTAAGAAAACATTTGAGCTCTGAGCCCTATTATTAGTGTCAAAACAGTCATTCTATGCTGGAAACATAACCTTCCAATTTCATGTAATTCAGTTACTTCTTTAAAAAGAAAAACTAAACTATACAAGTTGTATTTAACAAATATAATAACAACAGGCAAAAGAGATCTATTGAAGAATGATGAGAAATTGTGCTGAATTTGAATTATACAAATTATTATAAAATTCTAATGAATGCTCCAATATTAGTTATTGAGCATTGGTGATAGTGGTACAAATTGGTAGTAATAACTTGAAACAGTTTAAAAGTTTAAACCAAATAGACTTTGGAGCCCTAATTAGGTAATGTTCTTACAAATGTGGCCCATGAGCTAATGCAGTTCAAAAGAAATTTGGGGCAAATAAATTACCCCTCTAACCAGTACATGGGAACCAATCACAGCCAGATTAGCTAGTCTCTGCTAGCCTCATCACAAAGAGCATGGCTGTAATTGCTATCATCAGACATTCCACATTACCTGGGATTTCTAGTTGAAGCTTCCACTCCATGTATTCCCCCACACCTCTCATTCCCAGTATCCTTGACCACCACCCCAAAGCAAATGCCCTGTATCCTTTGTCCTCTTGGGATGCTCATTTCCACGTTGTTCTGTGTCACCTTGGGACACTCCCTCTCTCTCACTGCTGACCTCTTCCAAATTCTCTATACTTTCCTGACACCCATCCCATTGTAAAAACATTCCTTAACTTGTTTATAGAATGCTACATCTACTTCCTGGTCTCACTCAAACCTAATTCTTCCCAAGAATCCTCCTTTGCCTGTTACCCTCCCAGGGGAGGCTACTCATGCTCCTATCCCTCACCTAAGAGACGGGAGTAGGGCTGATGGGGGAAGGCAGGCCTTGGTGTCTCTTTGCCACTTTGGCACTTTCTGATCATAGCCTTTTCACCCTCTTACTAACAGCTTTCTTTCCCAGAAGATGCCTAATGTCTTCTAAACCTTACTGTCTTCCTCCCTCATTGCTGTTACGTACATTCTTCCTTTTCACTCCTCACCATTACATTTAAGAATGCATTCGTTCACATTTTACTCTCTCCATACCAAGCATACCATTATCTTAGGTAATTTCAATATTCACACTGATGAACCAACCAACACCGTAGCCTCAAATTTCCTTTACTCCACAGCTCCCAGGACCTTTATACCCATTCCACTGGGACAAGTCTCTGTCATAGATCTACTCTGGAGCTGTCATCACTCCACCTTTGTGACAATATCAGAAAGTCCCCTATGCCACCAATTTCTCTTTGTTCAACTTTTTCACTCCTATCTCCCACTACAGGTGCTCTACAACCTCATCCAGGCCACCAGCCCCTCCATGGCCCCTTTTCCTCATATACCATCCTGCTCCTAGCATAGTATTTATGGTGATCAACCTCGCTCTTGGCAGTGATCTCAACTTCTTCACACTCTTGATTTCAGAACTCAGATTTGTTAGCCTTTGTCTCCTGAGTCACACTTTGATCCTACAGATGCAGGAGAGGAAAAGGTTTGGGTAACCTTTACACCACTGGCTCAGAATAGCTGAATAGGCATATCTTATCTACTCCACACCATCCCCCAATAGGAAAGGTTATATATAGCCTTGGCACTACGAAAACTTCATGTCAAAGCACATGCCATACACTCCCCTTGCACATGATTTGGCTTCTTCATAATGGATGTAGGAATGTAGTCACAGCCAGGTCATAGGTCAAGTTAGCCAGGCAACTATCCAGGGGAAACAATCTATAAGGGACACTGAAGTATCACCGGTGCCAATTATCTTAGGTTTCCACACGCTACTCCTTCCATAACTAGGAAGGGTAAATTGGGTTCATTCCCATAAGAGCAGATGGGCTTTGAGGAAAAAGAAATACTCTCCCCATAAATGCTGACCTCCCTCTGTTGAGTGGCAATGTGCATGGGCAATCTTTGCTGAAATTCCAAAACTAAATAATGCATGGGGGCTGGGCGCGGTGGCTCACGCCTGTAATCCTAGCACTCTGGGAGGCCGAGGTGGGCGGATTGCTTGAGCTCAGGAGTTCGAAACCAGCCTGAGCAAGAGCGAGACCCCGTCTCTACTGAAAATAGAAAGAAATTAATCGGACAACTAAAAATACATAGAAAAAATTAGCCGGGCATGGTGGCGCGTGCCTGTAGTCCCAGCTACTCGGAAGGCTGAGGCAGAAGGATTGCTTGAGCCCAGGCGTTTGAGGTTGCTGTGAGCTAGGATGACGCCAGGGCACTGTAGCCCGGGTAACACAGTGAGACTCTGTCTCAAAAAAATAAAAATAAATAAATAACGCATGGTATATGCAACTTTCTGAAGTCTATTAATTTATTTATTTTATGTCCTCTACTCTGCCACTAGTTGTCTACTTTGACAAAAATCACATGAACACACAAACTGTAGAATAATAACTACAATTTAAGTGTATGTTATGTGTGCCCCACTCCCCAAGAGTGAACTTTGCTTTGAACATTTGATGAGAGATTTGTTTTGAGAAAGGTAACTAATTCTGAATCTATAAATACCTTTTAATAATAGAAAATCTTATTTTCCTTGCCCCTGTAAATGTTGAATAAATATATAAAGAATAATTATAGATCCTGTCACTACAAAAGATAGAAAACTTATTGGGGCATGGTGGCACATGCCTGTAGTCTTAGCTACTCAAGAGACTGAGGCAGGAGGATCACTTGAGCCCAAGAGTTTGAGGCTGCAGTGAGCTATGATTATACCACTGAACCACCTGTACTCTAGCCTGGGTAACACAGCATGATCCTGTCCAAAAACAGAAGAAGAAGAAGAAGAAAAGAATTAGTTTGAAGATTCTAATGCTTAGCCCCTTAATAATTGCCAGCTTGTTAGACATTTTTATGGAAGAAGCTGAAGATTATGGACATTCTTTTCATTTTAATGCAGTCAGATAACTGGATATTAGAGACTTTAAAAACAATTTGCTGAATGGCTGCCTCCTAGCAGGAACTTTTTGGAATTAAAATACTCAAAGAGATCAGACTATTGGAGGCCCTGCAGGGACTGGATTTAACTAGGTGAAGTGGAAGCATGGGGAAGGGGGTGTTGGACCAGAGCCTAACTGATGAATGTAAGGAATCACTGGTCTTGAGAGTCAATTGAATCTGTGAGTGAAGCAGATGGAAACTGAAACCCAGACTCAGCTCACAGGGCTGAACTGCTCAGTGGATAGCAGATTTGCGAGCACTGTAGTACTACTCAGGGGAATCTAGCAATTTCAAAAGAGAGTCACAGTTTTTTAGGAATATGAAAAGAAACAACCCCTTCAGGACCAGCTGCTCTCTCTCTCTCTCTCTCTCTCAAGGACGTATACACAAAATATTTCTCCCTATCTGAGTACTGAGAGTATTAACAGGAGATAAAATCTTTCATTCTACATACAATGAGAGATTTTTACAACACTTAACATAACAACAACTGGTTAAGTCCTTGATAATTATTAAATGATATAGTGACTAAGATTCATAGTGAAGTGTAATCACCCAACAAATGCTAATATTTGATTTCAAATTCTTTTTTTTTTTTTTTTGATAGAAGAGAGGGTGTTAATAGGTAGAAAACTAAAGTCTACAGAGAGGGTAAGGTCAGGAGAGAGATGAAGATGCTGAAGATTATATGACTGACAACCATGAAACCATTTCCAACATTGATGGGAGAGACGATTAGGTCCACTAGTCCATCCTCTATAAAGCAGGTCGGTCCTGGAAACTCACATTTCTTAGCCTCAGCTTGAAATTATCCCATTTCTCCCGCTCACACCTAATTCTTACCCATATTCCTATCAGTTCCAGCTCCTCTTCTCAGTGTCATTTCTGCCAGACCTTTCTTCTTTGACCTTTGGCTTCCTCTCCTGATTACCAAGTATGCCTCACCTGGGACAATGGGGCCATGGATCATGGACAGATCCACCAGCCCAGACTTCTCTCACTCTCAACACTCCAGAGTCAGTCTATTGCCCTTAAGGCAGGTCCCACCCGTTGTAAGGCATGTCCAGGAACAGAGAGCCAGAGAACTCTGGAAAAGTAAAGGCAGAGGAAAGGAAACACCAGAGAGGGATGGCCAAGGACAAACTCTGTAAACCTTCACAAGTTTGCCGGAGCTGGCCCTGTTATCGTGTACAGTTAGAGACAATGAAAACTATTATTTCTAACTTTCTATGAATGCTATTATTTGGCAACAGGATGCTGTTTAGTATAATTTATGAAGATTTTACCATCAACAGAAGGGGTCATAGAAAATTTCTTTATTTCTATATGTGAACGTTCTCCCCTACCAGAGGGCTGTTTCAACAGGATCTCTTTATATAACTAGTGGCTACCATTAAGTTGGCCACTCAAAAATTTTGATGATATCCTGGGCACAGTGGCGTGTACTTGTAGTCCCAGCTACTCGGGAGGCTGAGGTGGGAGGATTGCTTGAGCCAAGAATTTGAGTCCAGCCTGGGCAATATAGCAAGACCCCACCTCATTTTTAAAATAAATTTTAAAAATATATATGTAAACAATTTTAATGATATGGATCTCCCTTTAATAGACTGACAATGAACAAAAAATTAATTTTAGTAGATAAAATTGTACAGTTTTATTTTTCAATATTATCAATCCATATTAATTGCTTTAGCCACTTAAAATCTTCCATGATTCTATATGAATTTCATTCATTTCCTTATATCTTTTCCTCTAAGATGTTCTCCAGCAAGTTCACTTGATGGCTAAATCAACAGATGTCTCAAAAAATAACAAACTTTTAATTTTAAATTAAGGATAGTTTTTAAACGTCCTTCAAGCAATAATTTTTTTTATAGATATTCAAATTGTCCCCAGTTCAACCTATAATTAAGAACAGAAGGATAATGTCTTTAGAAGAGAATTACCTTAGTGACTATGCTGAACACCTACTATGTGCTAATCAATGCACTGGAGACACAAAGATAAATAATGCCCAGACTTGCCCCTCTGGAGATCCCTGCCTCATGGGAGGGGATAATATAATCAGAAATTGCCATCAGGAAGGTAAATGTTCATGGAGAGTACACAGATGTGGAGGAAATGGGAACAAAGAGGAAAGGAGTAAGAAAGCTTTTCAAAGGAAGTAAAGTTTGGGTCTTGAAGGAGACAACCAGGAGGATGAGGCAGAGAAGAGCATTCCAGTGAGCAGCAAGTGTCAGTGTTATCTCCATAGCTATGGACCTGGGATTTGGTGGTGATTTCTTAGACATAGCACCAAATATAGAATCCATGAAAGAAAAAAAATGTACTTCAAAATTTAAAACTTTTCCTTTACAAAAGGAATTTAAAATTTTTTAATTTTACTTTAACTTTTAAATTGACAAATAATAATTGTACATATTCACAGGGTACATAGTGATGTTTTGATATGTATAATATATGGTGATCAGATCAGGGTAATTAGATATCCATCATCTCAAACATTTATCATTTCTTTGTGTTGGAAACATTCAATATCCTCCTTCTAGCTATTTGAAACTGTATATATTGTTAACTACAGTCATCCTACAGTGGTACAGAACACTAGAATTTATCCCTCCTAATCTAGCTGTAATTTTGTATCCTTTAACAAATCTCTCCCTATCCCTCCTTTCTCCCTACTCTTCCCAGCCTCTAATATCCTCTGTACTACTTTTTACTTCTATGAGATCAACTTCTTTTAGCTTCCACATATGAGTGAGAGCATACAGTGTTCAACTTTCTGTTCCTGGCCTATTTCACTTGACATAATGTCCTTCAGTTCCATCCATGTTGCAACTAATGACAGATTTCATTCTTTTTTATGGCTGAATCATATTCCATGGTGTATATATACCATATTTTCTTTATCCATTCATCTGTTGTTGGACACCTAGGTTGATTCCGTATGTTGGCTTTTTGAATAGTGCTGCAATGAACATGGGGGTGCAGATGTCTCTCTAATATAATGATTCCTTTCATTTGGATAAATTCCCAGTAGTGGGATTGCTGGATCATATGGTAGTTCTATTTGTAGTTTTTTGAGGGATCTCCATACTGTTTTCCATAGTGACTGTACTAGTTTGCATTCCCTTCAATAATGTATGAGTTTCCTTTTCTCTGTATCCTCTCCAGCATTTGTTATTTTTTGTCTTTTTGATAAGAGTCATCCTAACTGGGGTGAGATGATACCTCACTGTGGTTTTGATTTATACTTCCCTGATTATTAGTGATGTTGAGCATTTACAAAAGACCATTTTTAGAAAAGGAAAAGATAAGCTACAGATTGGGAAAAAAATATTTGCAAGTCACATAACCAACAAAGGACTTATATCCAGAACACATAAAGAACTCTCAAAACTTAACAGTAAGAAAACAACCAACCCAATAATAAAATGGACAAAAGACTTGAACAAACACTTTACCAAAGTGGATAAAATGATGGCAAATAATAACATGACAAAATATTCAACCTCATTAGCCATTAGGGAAATACAAATTAAAACCACAATGAGATACCAGTATATACCTATTAGAATGCCTATAATAAAAAAATTACTGACAATGCTAAATGCTAAGGACTTCCAGAGCAATTGAAACTCTCCTATTTGGATTCCTTTGGAAATCAAAATGGTACAGTCACTCTGGAAAACAGTTTAGCAATTTCTTATAAAGTTAAACATATGACTTCATATGACTCAGCAATGCTGACTTCATATGACTCAGCAATGCCACTCCTGAGTGTTTATCCTAGAGAAATGAAAACTTATATACACAACAAAAATGAAAAGAAGCTCCACTCACAATCAGCAAAACCTAAATGTCCCTCAATGGGTAAATGAATAAACAAACTATGGTACGTTGTCTATACAATATGTAGCCATTTTTTAAAAATGAACCATTGATAAATGCAACAATTTGGATAAATCTCAAAGGCATTATACTAAGTGAAAGAAGCCAGTCCCAAAAGGTTGCACTGCATAATTCCATTTATATGACATTCTCATAAGACAACTACAGTTATAAAGAATAGATAAGTGGCTACCAGGGACTGGGGGTAGGAGGGCATGACTATAAATTGATAGCACAAGGGAGTTTTTGGGGGTGATGGAACTGTTCTGTATCCTGATTGTAGAAATGGTTATACAAATCTATACCTGGGTTAAAATTTGTAGAACTTTACACCAATAAAGAAAATCAATTCTGCTGTATGATAATTTAAAAAATAATAAAATAAAAGAAAAGCAGTGTATAGTCTCAGCAAAATAATGTACAGTCTCAGTAAATGAATATAAAAATTCATTTGGGAGAACACACCTGCCTTCAGATTCTTGGATTTTACAAAAAGCACAACTCTTAGGGTCATGGCACTGTGATCATCAGCACTGATTCTACACAGTAAATCTATATAGCTTCCACATTATTTTCTGGCAAGTATAAAAGAAAATGAGGCTAATCTGGAGCTCATCTCAAAGAGAATTAAAACAAATGACAATAGTTAACCATGTATCTTCAAAGTTGCGTAAGATTTTTTTCCCACAGATATTACCGTGCTAATGTGGGAAAGTGACCCTCCCATTGTCTTGTTTAATTCACAGACAGCACAGTAGCTCCTGTGGCATTCAGCAGGACTCACAAAACAAAAATCCATTAAATATAATACATTATGTTGCTGACTGCTTACTTCTCTCAACCTTCTAGATACTCGGCAGTCTCAAAATTATAGCTGCTGTCTCCTGTCATTGAGACAGGAATCTTCTATGGTTACCCAAGTAGCTGATACTAATGCTGATGTGGTCCAAGACTGTTTACAAATAAACTGTAGTTGGTTGGGTCAGTTGTGTTTTTTTTTTTTTTAAATTTGGTTATATGCATATGTGAGAGGTGTGCTTTTTCTTTTTTGTAGAACAGATTACTGTATATTTTTTAGTTGTATCTTATTTCTTCCAGACAGACATAGGGCTGTTAAGGTAAGTGTTATGTATTTAGCCAGTATGTCCAGTTTTCACCAGCTTGGGATAGAAAAGTGATTCTTGTGATTGCTCGGATTGCTTATTAGGGGGAGTGTGACTCCTCAGCTCCTACGAATTGTCCCTTGGAGGGAATCTCTTTGCTGCTTCATCATGATGTCACCGTACCCATTCTCAACTATTCTCAAACATCTTAAAGGTTTTCCTGTGAAATTACAAGTGTACGTGGATCAACATTCTGCTGCAAATTGCCAATCTCCAGAGCTCTGTGTGCATCTGGAGGGTAATCTGTCCTCCCAGCAACTACTCCACCCAGGTACTTGGGCAGCAAACTTTCACAAAGTCCCATAAACACAGCTTTTCCCTCTTCTCTCTGCTTCTTGCTTCCCCACATGCAATTTTCCAAAAAGAAAAGAGCAAATTTCCCTAATAACTACAACCTGCCTCTCCATAGGAACAAACAGTAATCAGCAGGTATTTCCCATTCATCTATAATACCAAAGAATGTTTCTCTTTCTTTTCCCCTAAAAATAATTTCACTGTTTCTCTCAAAACATTCTTGATTTATATTTGTGTAACTGCAGGAGATACTCAGACAGTTTTTCTAAAACAAAGGTAAACTGAAGTCTACTTTTAAAGAATTCTCTTTATTTCCACTTCTTTTTCCTATCAGAGTTTCAAAAATCTTGGACCCTCATCATAACCTGGAATTCCATTACATTTAGAATTAAAAGTCTTCATGATCTAAAGTCAGTAAACAAGAGAGAAGTAAATATACGATGGCAGTAAGTGTACACATTTTGGTCTTACTGCAAAATGCCATGTCATAATTTCTGACATGATCATTTTGTTTACTAGCAATTGTAGAAATTAATAGATTAAAATGTATCGTTACTCATATGCTCAACATATGTGTGTTTTCATTAGAAAAAGCTGAGAAGAGATTCTTAACTAATATATGTGCTTTTTATTTTTAAATACAAATCAAGGGATTACCACAGTTACTTGTAATAAAACTCCAAAGTAAACCATTTGAAATTGCAACTTTATACAAAAAACTTCCCATTGCCAGAGTACAATGTCATCTTTAGTTGACTATCAAAACTGTACTTTCTCCAAAAAACAGATCAATAGATGTTCCTATGACAAGATATTTTTATTTACCCAAAAGCAAACTACCCCTCCCAGTAAAGCAGGAATAGAGGGGAATTTCCTCAACTTGATAAAGAATATCTACAAAAAACCCATAGCTAACATCATACTTAACAGTGAGAAAAACTAGAAGCTTCCCCACTCAGATTGAGAGCAAGGCAAAGAAGTCTCTCAGCATTCGTTTTCAATAATTTCAGTAATACTGAAGTCCTAGTTATTGCAATAAGACAAGAAGAGGAAATAAAAGGTATACAGATTGAGAATGAAGAAATGAAACTGTCTTGTTTACAGATGACATGATCATCTTTGTAGAAAATCTGAAAGAATCAACAACAATAACAACAACAACAAAACCCTCCTGGAACTAATAAGCAATTATAGCAAGGTCTCAGGATACAAGGTTAATATACAAAGCCAATTGCTTACCTATATTCCAGCAATGTACAAGTGGAATTTGAAATAAAAAACACAACAGCATTTAGACTAGAACCCTCCAAAATGAAATACTTAGGTATAAATCTAATAAAAATATGCATAAGATCTATATAAGGAAAACTACAAACTGATTAAAGAAATAAGAAGACCTGAATAAATGGAGAAATATTCCATGTCTGTGGATAGGAAGATTCAATATTATCAAGAGTCAGTTCTTCCCAACTTGATGTATAGCTTCAAGACAATCGAAAATTTAGTAAGTTATCTTATAGATAAACAAATTGATTCTAAAGTTTATATTAAAAGGCAAAAGACCCAGAATAGTTTTGATACCTGTGGGCCACGCAATAATTTGCGCATGCGAGAATTGCCAATTTTAGATGGCTGTTTAGAGGCATTGGTCATCTGAATTCTCCTCAGAAAGAAGAACCAAAGTTATAGATGAGTCAGCATAGCCCAAGTGAAATACTGAGGAAAGAGTGCCAGAACCTGCCAGAGAATCCATGGGAAGTACCTGGAGTACAGAATAAGAAGGAAGCAAAAGTTGGACAGTGATCGACCCCTGAGGAACTTGGAGCCCCCTGAAAAGGGTAGGTGGGGGTGTTTCTTTTTGCTCCCCTCATCCGTGTAGCAGACTGTTTGCTCCTGAACTGTCAGAGAGCCCCCTACCCTTGAGAGTCCAAGCACTGTTGCAGATGGCGATTTGGGAACTTCTTAAGGGGAGAGCACTGGCTGCCAGACCATACAGGATTGCTCGCCCTCTCCCCAGACCTGGACTGAGGTGGCAGGCACCATACTGGTTGTGCACCTGTTGTGGGCCTCTGTCCTGCCTAGGAAGTCACAGCCCTTCTGTCTCCATATCGCTGGATCTCCAGCAAAAATTCCCCAGTACCCACTTAGACTGCAGCAGCCACAGAGGGCTGGTGGGTGTCAGGGGAACTGTGGGAGTCCTAGAGTTCTAACGCTCAGAGTGGACTGCCCCTAGTCGAATGGAGAATGAAGTGCACCAAAGCACCACTTGGGACAAAGAAAACCACAGCACACACTCTGTCTTGCATGAGAGCCACCCCCCTACTTGTGAGCAGAAGGGATTTGCACCCCACCCAGTATAGACAAAAAACTAATATCCGGAATTTATAAGGAACTCAAACAACTCTACAAGAAAAAACAAATAATCCCATTAAAATGTGAGCAAATGACATAAACAGACAGGTTTCAAAAGAAGACATGCCAATGGCCAACAAACATATGAAAAAATGGTTAATATCACTAATCATCAGAGAAATGCAAACTAAAACCACAATGAGATACCACTTTACCCCACTCAGACTGACCACTATTAAAAAGTAAAAAGCCAATAGATGTTGGTGAGGATGCAGAGAAAAGGGAACACATACACTGTTGGTGGAAATGTAAATTAGTACAACCTCTATGGAAAACAGTACGGAGATTTCTCAAATAACTGAAAATAGATCTACCATTGGATCCAGCAATCCCACTACTGGGCATCTACCCAAAGTCCTAGCCTCTGATTTATGTGAGGAAGAATAAACCCTGAACAAAAAATTGGGAGGAAAATTGCCCATTGCTGTTGTACATTGAGAAATTGTTTTTCTAATTAGGCTACTGCTTAGTCATACTTACATATTAATTAATTAAATACAGGTTCAAAATCTGAGTTCATTCATTAATAAAAATCACAGATATGGTCTTTAAACAGCTCATCCGGAAATTGCTCAGAATATCTGTACTTTCCTCAAGACATCTTTATAGAACTGGATTTTCAGCAATGTTTCAGGTAGAAATCAACAGAGAAGCCAGTGTGGTTCTTATACTGCAGTGTGCTTGTTAATCACACATACTCCTGGGGCCACTCGTTTTGAAGACAGCTGGGACCAAAGAACCTACATTTTCTTAAACATGTGGTGGCCATGATGCCAGTGTTCTATGCTCCACACAATGAAAAACACCAAGATGGAGATGGGTCACTTGTCTAGGCTGACTGACACTGAACAGGAAACTAGGTACAAGCCTGCTGTCATGCAACTATAAAAATAAAACCTCCCAGCAACTTGAAAGGTGGCCCACCACTGACATTACACAGATGTTATCTACAGTAGAATTTACATTCTTTGTGCCCCAGGAAACAATTTTCCACAACTGTTATTTACCCAGTGCTGACATGTTAAGATAATTTCCAGGGCAACATCAGGTTTGTGGGGTTTTCCAACATGCTTTCTCTTTTCTTCCACTTTTTTTTTTTACACTTTTATTATAGAATAAAACAGAGTAAATTATTGTAAGGAAAACATCTTTGTAACAATTACTCAGGTCAAAATTTAGAAATCTGCCAGCCACTCCAGAAGTGCTCACATGTGCTCCCTCCCCATCACAAAGCCTCCACCCCTCAGAAAATGACCACTATCTTTACTTGCATAGCAATCGCTCCCTTTCATCTCTTTCTAGTTTTTATCACCCAAGCATGACTGGATACAATCATTTTCTTTTGTCCAGTTTTTAACTTAATATGCCTTTTCAGTCTCTTAATCTACAGGTCCCAACTATATTCCTTTCTATTTCATACAATTTATCTGTTGAAGAACCTGGGCCGTTACACCTGCAGAGTTTCCCACAATATGGATTTTTTGATTGAAGACACATGATGCAGTCCAGCCTATTTGTTCCTCTGTCCTGTTTACTTCCTACAAATTGGCATCTGGATCCTGAGGCGTGATTACTCTCAGCTTCTATTTCTTTGAAAAAACTGTAAGAACAACAGTACTATTTTTTCATCAAGGAGTATTTAACTGATTTTTGCTCTTTTTTGATAGTTGGTGCTATCAACTATTTTGGTAATTGATGGTCAGGGCCTAGATCTGTCAATGTATTTGTGTTTGCAAAATGATGATATTCTATCATTTTGTTTTCATTTATTAGCTAGAATAACTTAAATAGAAGATGTTTCCCTTTATCAACTATTTGATTATAGTGGTACAATTCATAAAGGAAAGTCAAGATAAATACTTGATTCTTTCCTGTTCTTTACCCAGTTTTCAAGAAAATGAATTGGTTCTCTGTCATATTCAGAAGGTAACCAACTAGTTGGCTTACTTAATATAATTGTATACTCATGGATTTAAACATATTTGATGAGTTTTGATCCACTGTAATCCTTAAACTTACTGAAGTTCAAATTGTTCATCTTTGGCCAGTGGGATTCCTGTCAATTTGGCTTCAAGTTAACTATTCTAGTAATCTCTGATAGCTTTCTTGCTCATCTTGTATATTTTCAGACTTGAAATCAGATATTTTTCTAAGAAGCCCTGGCTTCCTTTAATGGGAAAAGTTTTTCCAGACTACCACCAAGGAAATATGGATGCTCATTACTTCTGGGTTGGTCACTGTTTCTAGGCTTTTTTAATTAACATATCTAGGAAATATGTATATTTCAAAATGAAACACCTTATCAGTTCATAACTGATATTTGCAATTCAAACTCAGAACTAAAGGGTTTTTACCTAATATCTCGTATCCTACATCAGTATCACCTTTCTTCCAACCCAAGAATCTTGGTTCTCAAAATCTTGGGAAGTAATAAATTTAGAAGATCCCATAATCACTCATTTGTTTTATCTCACATTACACATATGATACTCTCAGAATAATAATACTAATACTATTTTAATACTGCTACTGGTCCTGAAGCAAATGACTAGGAAAAGCATTGATAAGATACCTGGTAAAGGTGCCTTTTATCACCACAGAAAAGAGCAGGTTCACCTTTGGTTTGTCTTTAGCCGGTCTTTCAGGGTTGGGGAACCTGCAGCCTTAAGGCCTCATGTGGCCTTCTAGGTCCTTAAGTGTAGCCTTTTAACTGAATCCAAATTTTACCGAACAAATCCTTTTGTTAAAAGGATTAATTAAGCACCAACATTTAAGGACTAAAATCTTTTTATTTTATTTTATTACGGAACTCAGTTATTCTTAAGGCCACAGTTTCCCCACCCCTGCCAGGGTCTCACTGTTTACCACAGTTCATAGTATATAGTTTAAAACCTTTGGAGTTTTGTAACCTCTTTTACCATTTTCAAGGTCCTTCTCGAAGGGGAAAAAAAGGCCTCAATAAAAATATGCCTAAGAACCATATGACCACAAGTTTTCTCCAGGGAGAAAAAAGCCCTTTGGTTTTAGAAGGCATACCCTGAGAGGTTCCTGCCTCAGCAGACCCTTCTAGCTTTTGCAGACCATCGCAGAATTTGCAAAGGGACAAAAATCAATGAAAGTAGTGATCAACATATGCCAAAGAAACTGCACTCTAGTGCTGGGTATACCCAGTAAAGCTCTCTTTCTTTTTCTTTCTAATACATTAATAACAACTACAGGCCATAGGGTTATTATTACTTATTGGTTTAGTGCTATTCAGTGATGAAGATGGGTCTTCTCTTCAGGCAATAGACTGTGAGCATCCCTTCATTCACTATCTCACATGGCAAAGCTGTGTAATTTACATATTTGTTTTATTTGTTCAGTGGTGTGTATGTCATTTATGTCTATTTCTATGAGGTCTGGTCTGCCTTAGGAAATTTCATAGGGAAAGCACTGCATTTGTCTGTTTTGCTTTATAGAGTATAGAATCACATGCAAATAGATTCTTAATACATGCTGACATTACTGATATTTAATTCACGAACCATGAAATAAAAGCTTGAAAATGATCATGAGAAAGAATAAATGAAACACAAGATGTATCTAGATCACTTTGCACCAGGTTGGGTGTCAGAAAGTCTGAGTTCTTGGCCCTGATGTGTATTGGTTATCTGTGTCCCCATAGATCACTGAGCCTCAGTTTCCTCATCTATAAAGACAATGCTAGATGGGTGATCTCTACTGTCAAGCTCAAAGATTTTCTTCTGTTTTCCTTCTCTTTTATTTTCTGTACTCCTCCTGTAACTCATAGTCTGAGCATTAGTTACTCAGAGGTTTCTGCATATCTCTGAAAATCCTTGTAAAATGACTGCTATTTCCTGCTGGTGGAAGAATGAGCACTAGACTAGGTATCAGGAGACCTGAGCTGCAGTGCTGAGGACATCGAAAGGTATCCCTCTGGCTCCTTCATGTCACCTGTCACAGGCTCTAAAATAATAGTGCAGATCCACACCACCAGGGAGAGGAGGAAAGATCTATGGTTCATTCAGAATGAAAGTCCAGACGCCAACCGCCTGCCCCAAGGTTAATGTTCTGAGGAGCCCGTTTGGTTGTGATTTCCTTAGTCACCATGGTGGGTTCAGGCCATTAGTCCTCCACCTTCCTGCTTATCCCTCCCTCAGCAACGCAAACACACATATTCCTTTAAGGCTCATTTCCATCTGCCTATCCTACCTGATATTTTTTCATCATTACAGTCATCTAAGATTTTAACTTCTAAAAATCTATCAATACCTATTAGCAATTTAGATTTGTTTTATCTGAAATGGAAATTTCTAGTAACTCTCCTGAAATTTTAGAGCATTTTAAGGTATAATGGGCTTTATAGGTTAATTTACAAGTGCTTTCTCTTGAACTCTTCATAAATACTTTCTCTACTGGGAGAAAGAAGCTAAGGAGATGAAAGTTCTATCTGAGATTTCATTGCTGACTCATGGTGTGACCTTGGGCAGCTTTCTTAGATGTACTCTTTATATATTTAGAACACTAAGACCATGGCACAGCTTCTAAGGATGTGTTTCTATCTCTTCCTCCTCCGCATAAGTATCCACAGTAACTAGCTTGACTGTTGATTTGTATTTAAACACCTACGATATGCCTGTTGGGAGCTAATGTTATAGACACAAGTTTTTAAGTCTAACATCTGAGAGTCCGGAACAGGAAATGAAAGCTCATGGGATCAGAGTCCCTATGAGGAACTAATTTTAGAGGCCATGGTTAGGACCCTGAAAATGAGAAAACAATAAATTCAGATTCTGAAGCCAATGCCACCCTTTCCTGTAGGGCAGATGGGAATGCAAGTTGTCAATTAACCTTTGGGAAACCTCCCATTGACCCCATAATTTCATTCCTAGGAATATCTCCTAAGGCAATAATGAATTCATCTACTGAAATGCTATCACAGAGTTGTTTACGATGGTGAAAAATTATAATAGCCAAAAGATGAAAAGAGAGAAGATGGGTTTAACATGATGGGATACTCCATATAATGAAAAAATTCACAGATGCTAAAAATGATGTTACAAAATATATTTAATGGCATCAGAATATGTTTAAGACATATCATTAACTGAGAAAAAGTAAATTATAAAAGAGTCCTATAAAAGTTATAGCTGTGTACTCTCAGAAAGAACAAAAAGAGATATCAAAGCTGTTCAAAGTATTTTCTCTAGGTGGCAGCATTACAAATGAGTTTTATTATACTGTTTATCTGGATGTTTCAACTTTTCTCCACTAAAGACTTATTTCTTCTTCTGTGAGAACTTTTTTTAAAAAAAGGTAAATTAAAGAATAAAAAAGTGGGCCAGGCGTGGTGGCTCACGCCTGTAATCCTAGCACTCTGGGAGGCCAAGGCGGGCGGATTGTTTGAGCTCAGGGGTTCGAAACCAGCCTGAGCAAGAGTGAGACCCCGTCTCTACTAAAAATACAAAGAAATTAATCGGACAACTAAAAAAATATATATATAAAATATCTATATATAAAAATATATAGAAAAAATTAGCCAGGCATGGTGGTGCATGCCTGTAGTCCCAGCTACTCGGGAGGCTGAGGCAGAAGGATTGCTTGAGCCCAGGAGTTTGAGGTTGCTGTGAGCTAGGATGATGCCACGGCACTCTAGCCCGGGCAACACAGTGAAACTCTTGTCTCAAAAAAAAAAAAAGTGAAGTCAGTTCCATGGCAAAACAATAGCCAACAAAAGTAGGTCAAACTATACATAATGATAATATAAAGTATAATGTCAAGGTAGGTGGCTGAAGAAGACAATAGTTAAAGCAACAGAATCTTTGGATTTCCAGCATTCTTTTGTTGTATAAGAAGGAGGCCTGTTACCTCATTCACAGTCATCCTCAGTCTTTTAGGCCTCTAAGTCAGGTGGCCAGGTACTATTAGCCAGGTACTATCAGGTAAGTAACACATCACTAAAACTGGTTATTAGGACTTGTAACTGGGTTTACTTCTATTGCTTTTCTCTTTAAGCAGCCATGAAATAAAGACATAGATGAGGAAAAGACACTTTATTCATATGAAATAAGAGTGCAAATGTAGATCTTATCCCCTATCCCTTTTAATTTGATTGATTTCTTTGCTCCAGAGTATGGCTGAATAGATCATGAATTCTCTTCTACATTTTCACACCAACCCAGAAGGGAGAGACATTTCCGAGGACAGATTCCATCACCTGACAAAGCAAGACCATGTTTACCTCTAGGAGTGATCCCAACACCGGAGGATTCAGAATCTTCCACTTTCAAACCTTTGAGTAATTACTGGGGGAATAAAAACATATGAGAACTTAGTGCTCCCTTGGGGATACACTTTACGTGACTAAAATTTCAGTCCTTCACAATTCCTTAGGAATTATTGCAATACATAATTTCTGCTAATTGATTTATTTAAACTTATGTTTACTTTCATCAACCCAAGTAATTTGTACTGGTAGATTTTTGATTTAGAACATTTTCTGGAAAATTTACTGCTGAGCATCAGAGCCTAAATTAAAGCACAGAATCCAGCTTATATCTCAGTTAAGCAAATCCATTTTGGTATTCTTCCTGCTCCGTGCTTGACTGCCTCTCCATATGAGAACTACTCTTCAGGAAGCCCTGGACATACAAAACAAGATGAAAGTTATCGAATTCCAATAATGTGATTTTAAATCTACCCTCATTGCCCTTTTCCAGGGTCCCCTTTGGGAAATAAAAATGGATCAAAATAACATATCTGACCACCAAGTGCAGCAACGATCCATTATTAATGTCCTAATGATATACCAAAATGGAGGATGAAGGGTCCATTCAAATAATTCTATAACACTGATTAAGGCTCCTCAAAGGACACTGTTCTTTATTCTTGAAATCAGCTACCAGCTATGAAATAAATTCAATTTCAATGCACTTTCCAAACCTCCAGATTAATTTTACCCATAAAGTCATTTTTAAACTCATTGCTTACTTAGATTGACTAAAAACTTAGTGAGAAAGAACTTTCTTCTCTCTGATTACACACACAGAATTCTACTCATATCAAATAATGAGTGGGGTTTCAGAAAGCACACAAAAGGAAAAGTAGGACAAATAAATGAACTCTGAGCAAGCACAAATATCAACCAAACCTCAGGTCATTCCTTTCAACATTTAATCCACGATTAAAAAGCTCGTCTCCACAGTTTCCTAAATCTTATGCCCATCTCACCCCTATATAACAGCAGACAGAATCCACCTTGTGGTTGTCTAGTGAAAATCCAGATGTGTACAAATAAATTAATAGCTAAAATAAGTAATAAAATTAAAGAAACAAAATAAAAAGGGCAACCAAGCTGGAGATACAGAAAACACAAGTAAGAAAAGACTACATGAGAGATTTATAAACACGAGACAACTTCAATTATTTCTCTATGATTTATACTTTACCTACTTCCAAAAAAGGGAAGAGATAGCAGATGACTTACATATAGTAAAGTGTACTATTAAAGTTAAATTTAAAAAGGCAGGAGAGAGAAACATGAACAGGACACTTAAAATGAGACAGTTATTACAATAGAGCACTCAATTTAGCTCTGTGAGAGGAAAAGAAAATGTGTGGTCAGAAGTGAACAGCTGAAGAAAAAGAACTGGTGTGGGAAATTAGAGAAATAAAGGTATTATCAATAGTTAATACAAGAGGGTAGCAGTAGATGATTTCTATAAGCAGAATGAACTAGAGAAAGACCTGGAACACCTAAACAGGGAAGATCTTGCTTCTTTAGAATTGCATTATAGCTTAAGACCTACAAATAGGCTATATAAGTGGTAAAACAAAAGCTTAGAACAACCAGGTGGGTAGAAAGTAAAGTACACACACACTCAAAAATACCAAAATATCTCTGGAGAACAGGATTATAGGTAATTTTTTTCTCCATATATGTATCCATATGTTTATTTATATATTATAATTTATTATAAAGAACATGGAATACTTTTTAATAATTTGGTGGGTGTTTATTTGCCTGTTTGTTCTTCAGCATATACACAAAGACACAGCATTTTAAAAATAGGAGGCAATGATGAGTGCATTATAGCAGAGAGGCACTATTAGTAGTCATGGGAGAAGAGCTGAGCAGAGGGTGGAAAAAATAACACAGAGGTTTTGTGTAAGGGCACTGGAATCTGGCAATAGCCAGTGCTAGATTCCCCTTTAACTGCTCTGCCCACAAAGATATTACAACCAAGTCCTTGCCCATGAACTGACCCCCAAACTTCCTTTAAATGTAGCCAGAATACATTTTGTTTTTCAAACTGTGGGAGGTCAGCTGCACAGTGGGCAGCAGTCAGGGCTTATGGAATGACAGAGATTTCCGGGAGAGGCAACTTCAACAGGAATAAAGGAGCATCAAGTAACATACAGCAAATGTAAATGGGCACCAACGCTGGAATGACCAGCCTCACAAAGGGACTGTAAACAGCCAGCAGAGTTGCAGTCTCACAACAGGACTCTATTTGCCTCAGAGCCAGACCAAATCTGGGAGTTCTGACCACTCTGACCCCTCCAAAGAGCAGGCAGTGCCCCAATTCACCCCAACCAGGAGGCTGGTGTCCTGAAGCCACCTCTTGTCTTATGTAAGACCTGGACGAGATACAAGACAGGACAGTGTCATTTATATTTGATCTTAGCCAAAAGGCCACGAAGCGACAGGACAGTGTCATTTGTAACAGTGCCTTCTCCACTCCATATGTACAGTTAAGGACAATCCACTAAACACACACATCACACGAATGGCCAATGGGAAGATTTTTTTATGAGCTGTTTTAAAAAAATCATTTTCCAACAGAAATAACATCAGTTTACTGCAAAATAGAAAAGACAAAAATTTAATCAGGGACTATGTCCATCTTCATTTATCCCTAGAGCCCCAAACAATGCCTGGCACAAAGTAAGCATTCAATAAACAACCAATAAATGAATACTAATTACATAAATCACTAATAATCCTATTGTTCATACAAAATGGCATATAACTTTCTAGATTGTATTCTATATTGGTGTTTTTGTTGTTTTTTTTTTTATTTCAGCATACTATGGGGGTACAGATGTTTAGGTTACGTATGTTGCCCTTGGCCCCCCTCCCCCATTGGTGTTGTTTTTTACTCTATGGCATATCATGAGTATTCTCATGCCAATAAATATGTTTCATAATTCCTTATGGTTGTCTAGTGTTTCATTTTATAAAGTGACAATATTTATGTAGCCAATCCTTTGTAGCTGGACTTCTGGGCTTTGATTAGGTGTCATTCTCTTAAAGGCGCAAATACCCTATTGGTCAATCACCAAATCCTGCTGAGTTTTTCCTTTCACTAGAATGTAAGTTCCACAAGAATAGGGGCCTTTTCTGTCTTGCTTACCACTGGATTCCCAGAACCTAGTATAGTTTTTGAGGATCAGTGAAGAATGAATAAACAATGGTTCTAGTGTCTGTCCCCTTCTTTTGATTCCTATTTCAACTACCCTGTTCCCAACTGAACTATTGGCGTAAGTCTCCAAGCTGGTTTCCTTCCTCTAGTATGTCTAATCCCCTTTCCCAGGGCATTCTTCCCTGAATTTAATACCAATAATACCCCTTTCATTATGTGATGAATTCCCTCTTTCATTATGTGATTCTCTTGTTCAGACAACCTTAAAGTTTTCACAGTGTTAGGATAGATTCAATATTCCTTATTCTAGTTTATCAAGGACCACCAGAAAAGAATCATAGGATCTTTCAAAACAGGAAGCTACCTTAGAGATTTTTTTTTGGCCTGAAAGAATCATTTCACATCTCATGTAATTGAAACTCAGAAGATTCAATGACTTGCCAAGGAAAAGCCTGACTAGTGACAGAACCCAGGTCTCTGGGCCTGCAGGCCATGACTTGTTCCTGTTCCTTATTCCATCAGCTGCCTCCCAGTTTACTTTGCCAGCTTCACCTCCTACCCAGTTCCTCATTTCAGAGGAGACAGTTTTCATACTATCCCTGAAATAAGCCTGACTCATTCTGGCTCTTGCCTTTTGCTCACAGCATTGCTATTGCCAGAATTATCTTCCTGTCCCGCCTCTGTGCCCAGTCAAATTTTTTCAAGGCCCAGTTCAAACTCTGTCTCCTCTACAATGCCTGTCCCAGACCACACTGAATTCTTTGTCTTCTGATCCCCAAGAGCACTTGCCCCACTCATTCAAGCACTTAATTATATGTTGCCTTGCAATGGTAAATATTTCACAGCTGGGTGAAATAGCTTACTGTATGTGTAGGCAGGAAAAGATGGGTGGAAATGGAAAAGCCACCACAACGTGGTGGACCAGGCAAATATATTCTGATGCTAGAACACACCATTTAATAAGCATAGCTACCCAACCATTGCATCTTGATATTTCGGATACCTTTCTTATTTTAAATGTAGAACTTAATTTAAGGCCAGTGTTTCTGGTTTGGTAATTGTAAAGCCTTTTACTTTAAAAGCAAAATGATTTTTTACACTTTGAGGTACTGGATGGTAAGGTTTTTGAGGGAAAGGATTGTGCCTTACTTATCTTAGTATTTCCTATCATGCCATGTGCAAACATTAGACCACAAATTTTGGAATAAGTCTGATTACTTTTCTATAAATGATTCTATACATGCCCAAATTGAGGTTTTCTATGCTATGATTCTTTAACAGATATTGTTGACAAATAATAAGTAATTGCTGGATGGATAGAGATAATACATGTATAAATGACTAAGCTGAAAGGAAGATGGTCAAACATTTTACTTAATAACTTTGCCAACAAACAACAAAAGTCCTTTAATAATATTTAATTTATCTTATGCTAGTCACCAGTGTCTCATCCTGTTCTGTAACTCAGGCATATACTGGTTTTTAGGCATGTACCTAGAGATTTTTTTTCTTTTTCTTAAGGTTTGCCTTAAAAGTGTGTGTATATGGGTTTGTATAATTATATATACACACAGAAAAAAGATGGGCAATTTCTTTAAGGTAAACAATTAAAATGAGATATACACATGAAAGACAGTTAATAAACTCTAAATGCCATAAAGTTTTTATTTATTATTGATATACTGACATATAGGTTTGGGTTTGAATGTCTCTTTATGTATTCCTGAATCAGAGGCTGGATAACCGATCCATTCACAGATTTATTGATTCATGAATGGACCATCTCCACCTAATGACCAATAAGTCCAGTGTGTCTAGACTCTAGATACTGACATATGCATACATAATCAAGGCCAGATCTTACAGCCATAGCTATAATTCCGTGACTGAAATTCTGGAGTGAAAGGGCAGGGGACAGATTATGTGCATGTGGTAGGGGCTGTTCCCTCCGTAATAGAGCATTTACTATAGTTTTTGTAGCCTCTTTTATTTTTAATTTCTACACCATGGTAGAACAAATAGAACTCTGACTTATGCTGTATGATCTACAAAGTTGGATTCAGTCTTCTTAGGATGGTTTTATCAAGTATCTGATGGTTACAGTACCTCCCCCAGCCCCCACCCCATCCACTAGGACTTTAGGACACTCTTTCAAGTCTTTGACACAGTTGAGGAGCTACATTAATGCTAGACTTCATACATCCAAAAGTAGTGTTTTCCTTCAAAGTTGTCATACTGTGGTGCAATCTCCCTTTTTCAACAACACAGTTCAAATGGAAATTTCTAGAATTCTCCTTTAAGAACTGCTTTCAAAACAAGTTGACAAGTTACACAATAAAATGAATATCATGTCTTCACATTCCAATACTCAGATTAATAACCCTTCTTACTTATCCAATACTTGGCCCTAAATAATTTTTGCCTGTTTTCCAAAAAAAAATCTACCATAAAAAGAATGAAAATTAGCCACCACAGAAGACTTTTAAATAAGTATGCAAAAATCTCTAAAGGAGATTACAAAAAAACGAATTTTCAAACTACTGTGCATATTACCAGACTATGATTATGAAAAGGACTAAATTTATTTGATATAAATAGCTATGACTAGTTAACTAAATAGAATCATTTATATTTATATAGAGCTCACAAATAAAATATAAATATACATTATACATGTAACATATGCCTTATACGTAACACTCAATAAATATACTTTTTCAATAATTATTCATAAAGATAGGATCAGTATTACCAATTTTCCCTTTGCCCCAGGCTCTAATATGGCCTGACACAGCATTGTTATTGATCCTGTCTTTATTTAAAATTTTGATATTTTGTTCATCAGGGATTTGTCTGCATTAATTTTGATTTTCAAAAATATTACATTAAATATTATATATCTTGATTACGAAGTTTTTTTGGTCACCCTCTTAAATTTTGTGCCTGAGGCAAATCCCTCACTTGCATTACTCTAGTTCCAGCCCTGCCTTAGCCAACTCACTAGTTAAAGGAAGATGAGAGATATGTGAGGTAGAATCTCTCTTGCTAAGCCTGGCCAACATCAGCCACCTCCAGCCAATTGGATGGTTCATCATACAGTAAGAGTCAACTGATAATTAACAATGACAATTATAGGTCTACATAAATTAAGTATTTGAGGTAGTGGACTCTAAGAGTTATGATTATGTCATTCAAAGTTTGCTGCTTATCTGGAAAATTAATTAGAAGTTATAGTAGATTATATTAGTGATTTCTAACAGTCAGTGCTCCTCCTGGTGAAAGGGTTGTGCTTCCTTGCCCCATTGATATCAGGCTTGGCCATATGATTTGTTTAGCCAAGCAATGAAATGTAAGCCAAAATAAAGTAGCTAGAATTCCAAGAGACATCAAGTGGTTCTGTCATCACTCTTTCCTTCCTGACTTCATAATATTAGTATACCCTAGATGGAGTCACTCCTTCAGTGTGGTCTCAGATGATAAAGAGAGCAGAGGTGAGACCTACCCTGTGATGGGTGTATAACATGAGCACAAATGCACCTTGTTATTGTGAACCATGAAGATCTGGGAGTCATTTGTTGCCACAACATAACTTAATGAAAACTAACAAAACCAGAGGAGTAACTATTGGGAAGGAAAGGGTAAGGCTACCACTATTCAAACGTGGTATGACTGTATACTTGGGAAAACTCAAGGATTTACTTGAAGATTCCCACAAACAAAAAAATTCAATCGGAGAGTAAAAAATTAATATCTTGAAATCAATAATTATCACATATACAAATAACAAGCTCTTGGAAGTTATAAATAAAGATTTCCTTAACAACATAGCAATAACAAAGATAAAATGCCTTGCAACAAACTTAAAAGAACATGGAAAATCAAACAGAAGAAAACTTTAAAACACTACTGAGGAATTTTTTTTTTTTAAAAGATGAACAAATGGAATAACAAAATACGTTCTTGGATAGGAGAACCCACATCACTTAAATAGCATGCTTCCCTAAGTTATTTTATAAATTTAATGTGATTCCTAGTACAAATACCAATAGGTTTGTCTTTTTTATTGAAGGAAGGGGTTGAAGGGTAGGGATGAGAAATAGTCTGATTCTAACATAAAATGGACAATCAAGAATAGCCAGACAAAACTGGAAAAAAAAAGGGGGGCAATGAGGGCAGACTAGTCTAGCAAATATTAAAATATAAAGTCTGAGTAATTAAAACTGTGTGACACTGACAATTAGGAAGAGCAAGTCTAGAAATAGACCCAAATATACATGGGTATTTGAGCATGTGATAAAGGAGGCATCTCAAATCAGGGGAGAAAAAAGTTAACAACTAGATAAATACCTGGAAAAAAATTAAGTTAGAACCACTGTATACCTCAATAAATCACAAATGGATCAAAGATTTAAATGTAAAAATTAAAGTATAAAAATTACAAGAACAATAGATAAGTTATTTATAACCTTGAAGTGAGGAAGGCCTTCTGGATTCAAAATCCAGAGTCATTAATCATTAAAGAAAAGACTAACAACACAACTGAAAAATAGGGAAAGGATATGAACACAGTTCATAGAAAAAGTAATACAAATGGTCCTTAAGCAAATGAAAAGATGCTCAATCTTTCTCATAGTAAGAGAAAATAAATTTAAACTACACTCAAATATCATTCTCGGACACAAGGCAAATATTCAAAAATGTCATAACACAAACTATTGGCATAGGCACAGGGAATAGGCACTCGAGCATTCCTTGTTGGAGGGTAAATTATTGCAATGACTGTGGAAAGCAATTTGGCCATTTCTATCAAATTCCAAATGTACATACTATACACATTGACTAGCAATCCTACTTCTGAGAATTTATGTCTGAAATATATTTATGCTTTTTGTGAAATGACTTATATTCAAGCCTATTTATTGCAATACAGTTTGTAATATCTAAAATTAGAAACAGACTAAATGTCCATCAAAATGGTACATTTATTCAGTTGAATACCACACAACTGCACAAAAGAATGATGATGATAAGTAGGCTCTCCATATTCTGACATAGAAAGATCATGATATATTGCTAAGTTAAAAAAGCAAGATGATATGCTGAAATAAAAAAAAAAAGCAAGATGTAGAACAGTGTGTATAGGATAAAATAGGAGAAAAACTATGAATACATATTTGTTTATTAATGCATATACAAACTCTAGAAGGATATGCAAGAAACAAATAAAAATGAGTGGCTATCTGGTTGGGGTACAAAAGAGAGAAACTGGTAGAAGGTCCAACCTTCTGCATTGGAGGATAGAAGGGGGACTTTGCACTGTGTATCTTTTCATAATTTAAAATTTTTGGTCCTGTGAATATATTTCATATTCAAAAATATAAGATAACAACAAAAACTCCAAACTAGTTTGCTGTAGGTAATTTAAAGCTGAAAGGCAGTGGTATAATTACATTGTCTTCAATAAAACCTGCCCTTGATAGACACATGTTATAATCAGGAGTCCATGGAGAACTACCACTCTTTACTAGTAGTCTGCTTTGAGGAATATTGTCTCATTTCTCCATCTAAAATATCCCCTTCCATCTAAGAAATAAAACAGCTTATCCAAGCACTTCAGTTCAATAATTTCACCATTAAGAGCACTTCTATTACTATTCTTCTATGCACTTTTAAAAAGCTAAAAACTTCAATTGAACAGACTGCTCATTACAACATAAAATGCAATTTATACATTGATTGAAATGGCTTGATGAGGACCTTAATAATCCTTTGCTTTGAATGAGGAGCTTCAGTTTGAGGAAGGAAAAGGCCCACTCAAAATGATAATGCAATGCTCGGAATAGTACTATTAGTTGAACCATCCAGTAATAAGGCATATTTGCTTCATTATACTGAGCTGCTTGTCATTTTCTAAAACAGCAGTAATAGGATACTGTCATTAAGTCATAGAGCAGCCTAGGAGAGCCAATGTGATAAAATATTGAAGACATAAGGTATACTGCAAGAACTGCATCTACACGGACAGAGTTAAAGGGGGCCCAGGGACAAATAAAGGGGAAGAAGCAGGGTAGTCTGACAGAAGAAACATCAGTCTAGGGAGTGAAGATCTACAATTTACTTAGATTTTCCCATTAACTAGCCTATCAGTTCATCTGCCTGGGCATCAGCTTCCTGATTTGTAAAATGTGGTAATAATAATACATTATCTGCTATGGTAGAGACTCTGCTATGTGCTCACCAAATCTATTTCCTTTTCCTTCTGGACACACAGCTAAACTACACTTCCCAGGTTCCCCAGACAGTTCAGTGGGGTCATATTACCAAGTACTGGCCAATGGAATGTGGGTGGAAGTGAACACTTTGGTGCCAGGCCCAATCCCTAAAACCTCCTTTGGGATCCTGTATGTACTCTCTTTTTCTTGTCTGCTTCCTGGATTCAGGAGATCCAGAGAATTCTGAGGTTCTAGAAAAATGGGCCTCTAGATCTGTGCTGTCCAATATGATAGCACTTGAGATGTGACTAGTCCAAATTGAGATGTACTTTAAGTGTAAAATACACACTAGATTTCAAAGACTTTGTAGGAAAAAAAGAATTTAAAATAGTTTATTAATAATTTTTATATTGAT
>NW_012148319.1:1892721-1998544 GCF_000956105.1 Propithecus coquereli
ATATATATCAATAAATAATCTTATCAAGTAAATACTTGACAGAAATCTGACAAATGAATAAGGACTGGGATATGTGTGGGTATCTACTTCACAAAGCTCATTAAAGTCTTTTGCTAGCAAGATCATAGCTAAAAATAATCTGTTTATATTTCCTGTTGATAATCCCACGGGTCAAACTGATAAAACGTGTCAAATGAGTCTTCCTTCCCTCTTCTCATCTCTCTTCTTTTAAAAGTAAAGATATAATCTAAGTGGATCAAGCACAAAGAAACTGAAAAAAGAATCAAAATCTTAGTTTCAGGTATTTCTTGGACATATCAATTGCAATTAAACTTTTATAGATAATAGTAAAATATAGATATATGATATATTGTTTTGGCACATTCAAATTCTGACTGAAAAGCTTTAATTTTTTATCAGGTATATACGTATTTGCTGAAAAAGTTCTACTCTTAATAATAGGTATTTGGTATGAATGATTATTCATCAACTGCAATTGTGAAATTTTTAAGTTAAAAACCAGGTAACAAATGAATTTTATGGCTAATCTCTCTCCCTTTTTCAGTGATTAAGGCTTGAAAAAATTAAATATGTGAAATGTATAATAATGTCATTTTTAGTTTTATAATAAATATATGATATCAAATATGATGTAATGATAAACTTAATGATAAATATTACATAATATCCAAAATATCATATACTAATAGTGATATTTATTTAATATTATTTCTACTGTGTTAAAAATGTTATCCAAGTTCTATTCTGAGCATCAATATCGATGCTTTGTATTATCTACCATACTCGTCTTCTGAACAAATTATAAACACAAAGACCTAGCTATATAAGATTAAAATCAAACATCATCTAAAAACTGAAGCAGGGAGCAACTTTGCTAATTGTATAAAGAATAACAGCCCTAAATGAGTGAATAAAAATTAAAACTCCCTCTCTCTCTTTTTCTTGTTACATTTATTTTTATTTGTCTCATGTGTTTTAAACTTTTGTGTTGTGAAATATGGCTTGCATAGATAAAAGTTCATAAATCATAAATTTACATCATAACAAATAATTACAAGGTGAACACAAGTGTAACCACCACTCTGTTGAAGAAATTAAACATTGCTGACAGCCCATATCCCTTTTGCATAGAGGTGATCAAGCCTATTACTTTATAGTAATCGCTTCCTGTTTTTTTAAATTTTATCTACTTAGGAGCCATGTCTAAATATTAATAAAATAGTTTAAGTTTTCCATTTATGATCTTTCCATTATGATCTTTATATAAATGGAATCATACAGTATATATTCTTTTATCTTGCCTAGCTTCTTCTGCCTATCAATATGTCTGAAATATTTTTTCATATCTTGGGTATTTTCTATAATGAAAAATATTCAACTGTATAGAGAAGAATATATCAGTCATATGTAAAGTATAAAGAATAATATTAATAAAATGGGCACTCATGTATCTATCTCCCAGCTTTAGAAATTTCCCTCATTACTAAACTGGGTTTACCTAACAGTTTCCAAAATGTTTTCACAAGAAAAAGAGAAAAAACAGGTGAGATGTGTAGAACTTCAGCCACCAACTGTTATTGATGTGATAGTACATATTCACTAAGCATCTTAATCCTCTAAACATCTTTACCAGTAGTACAACCACACCAGTCTGATCTACCCACAGCCCCTTGGAGCTACCGTGGCCTAGGGATGGTGACTGAAACTAATTCTCTCCTGTGGCCAAGGCTGTTGAGGCTACATTGCGTGGAAAGGAACAGGGGCATGTGTAAATCCCATCTGGGCCTGAGGTGCTGTAAGCTGCTTTTCTCTGAACCACTCACTCTACTCTCAGTAGGCAGGAACCTCTATACACAAAATTATTTTGTTGATCTAATTTCAGTCCTATAAATATATCATGATAGCTCATTCCTGGGTCCCTGAGAATGCTTTTCCTGGGTGTTGCAGTGGAGTGTCTTCTGGTGATATTCACTTTCTTAGGGTAATACCTAATTCATGACAGGGCTGACAACAGTTCCAATTTCTTCCTTTATCTTCCATGGTGCCAGAAGCAAATATTCATTCACTTATTCATTAATTTATTCAACAAATATTTATTGAGCGCCAATAGTGTGTGTGCATTCCACTAGGTAGTGTACACTAAATGGAGCACAGAAAGCAGAATAAGAGCTCTAATAAAACCTCAGACATGGACCAAAAAAAAAAAAAAATCATTAAAGATATCAAGGCAAATGAAATTTGTGGAAGAATGAAACAAGGTATATATTAGAAAATAGTTGCTACCTTTTTGGAAATAGGTGAATGAATTAAGTTATTTTTGACTCTTACATCCTGAGAGATCCTGTGAGGCCAGAGGGTACCCTCTTACACTTCTCTGCCCACACACCCCTCTACTGAGTATCCTAGAAACAGCAATAAGTCTCTCTCCCTGACTACAGTAGCTTCTTAAGGGCAAGATCAAATAGTGTTATTCATCCTTGAATTCCCAATGGTTGACATATAGGAGGACCTCAATAAAAAAAACTGGTGAATTAATGAACAAATATTTGCCACCTGAAATATTAACCAAAATCTAAAATAAAAGTTTAAAACTAAGTTTCATTATTGAATTTTCTCTTAATATAAAGAAGTCATGCCTTAAGATGTTGATATATAATACATGTTAACTTGATTACTGAATAGCTCTAAGGATTCTAAATGGTAAAGATTCTTTTTTTTTTAAAGAAGAAGCTAGAGCTTTATATGAATGACTGGAAAAATGATTCCTACACCTAACTCAGGGGATGACAATTATTATATATTTGGGACTGATATTCAGCCAGTGTGACCAGTGACACTCTACCTGTTGTTTATATCTGGCAGCCATTCTGATTGGTCAGTGCTCATTTCATACTAAATGTTAAATATATAAATATCACGCATTATATAAAAGGAAAGTTACTGTAAAATGACGATCACATGACAATGGAGGAAGAAGGGCTATAAAGGCTTAACATTGTAAAAATGAAATTGTAGAAGGACATCTGAAAACTATCAGTGAATTCTACTTATACCATGATTAATCAAATAAGTATATTAATAAATAAAATAGTTGCATAATTTATTTTTGCAAAATACCTTAGATTGAAACTCCCTAAAAGAGAAAAGCCTTTAAAAGAAAGCTGAAATGGCTATATTAAGATCAGAAAAAGTAAATTTCAGAGCAAAGACCAGGGATAAAAAGCATCGTTTCGTAATGATAAAGGGATAACAAGCGGCATAACAATTCTAAACATTAATGTACCTAATGAGAGAGCTTCAAATACATAAACCAAAAACTGATAGAACTTCAAGGAGAAATGGGCACATTCACAATTGTAATTGGAGATTTCAATACCCTTCTCTCAATAATTGATAGGAAAAATATATATAAAATCAACAAAGACATAGAGATAAGATTTGAACAATACTAACAACCAACTTGACCTAATTTCCTTTTAGGTCAATTAGGAGAGTCAGTTGACTCTCCCAAATAACACTGGATCACACATTCATTTCAAGTGCCCATGGAACATTTACAAGATAGAGCATGATCATAAAATGTGTCTCAATAACTTTTAAAAGATTCAACTTATAAAAGCATGCTCTCTGACCACAATGGAATTACAGAAAGACATCTGAAAAATCCCCAAATATTTAGAGAATAAATACTTCTAAATAATCTATGAGTCAAAAAGTCAAAAGATAAATGAGAAAGCACTTTTAAACTAATCAAAACAAACATACAACATATAAAATTCTTATACTGCTGATAAAAGCAGTACTCAAGAGAAAATTTATAGCACTGAACATCTCCTATAAAAAAATGAAGAAAGGTCTCAAGTCAGCGACTTCAGATTTTACCACAGGAAATTAGAAAAAGAAGAGCACTAAGATAGTACACATAGAGAAACCCTAAAACTGTGACATACATTTGATCACAGGCAAGCTATCCAGAGGATGAACTTCCTCAAAGACATCCCAAACCCTGCTAAATATCAGCTCTCAGCCATTGAGGATGTATGCCCACAGTCACAGGATCTGATAAACACTGTAGGCAGCACTTGGCAGAAACAGCAAGTTCTTTTTAAAAGACCAAACAAATAAGTTAAGAATTGAAAGAATGAATAGCACATACATACTGGATTTATTCATAGGAAGTAACCCTTGATAATCCTGTTTTTAACTAGATAGCTCTTACACTTTAATTATGAGAATATTTAACTCTTACTACTATTGTAGGTAGCTTAAGGCTAATCCTTCATTAATATAAGTTAATGTTCATTATACAACCAGGTTGAGCTATATAAGATTGCCATTTTTATAGGTCCAGAATTGTTGAATATTGGTAATTTCATATTGTTCAAGCTATTAATTAGACTGCAAAAGATACAATGTTAGAAGAGCAATAATATTGCAACTTTTCCAGTTTATTAAATTGACATTAATGTAAAAACAGTAGGATAATATTCTTTTCAACTTTTTTTTTAATCTCTTACATCTCAATTCTCAGACCATGACCCTTGTCTTGACCTTCCCCATCAAAGACACAATTTAATATCCAATATATCTAATAGGCCATTCCCAAATCCCACCACACACGTCTTTCTAGGGACACCCAGAAGGCCTCATGTGATCATATAATATACATAAACATGTACATGTATGTGTGTGTGTATATATACTCTGTAATAATGAAAAGGTCGTTTTTGTTCCTACGAAATTTATCCAAAGTTATGCAACATCAGTGAATCTCAATTTAAGAACATGACATGCAAAGAAGAACCATCAAAGCAGAAATTAAGTTGTGACTTCCCATTCATTTTATGCATGGATTCCTTAAAAGTGATCAGGTTTCCAAGTGAGTTTTAAATCATTCCACAACAAAATTCCATTTACATGTATGTTTCAGGAACATGTCTGCCATATAATGCATAAGTTTGAATAAATGCTAGATTAAATAACTCATTCAAGTGGAAGTTCCAAAGCATCATTTACAGCATTTATATACTTACTTTATGTACCAGATACTTGGAAACCAAAACTAAATTTGATACTTTACAATGTAGGTCAACACTGGAGTAAGAAAAGCAACAATACTGCAGCATTTTATGTTAATTACACTGATATGGGCACAGACGGTAGTTTAAGTGAGGTTATTTGGACAAGAGTAGTGTGATTTTCATCTTAGTCTGAAAATAAAACCCAGACCCCATTAAGCAATTTAAAAATATATGAAAACCATATGTTCTGGAATATACTATGAGGCTTAACAATTTCTCCCATTGTTTCTCACAAATATAAAAGCCTGCCTTTTGGAATTAGAATAAGGAAAATAAAACAAAAAATAGGAAGGTAAATTTTAAAATGGCATTTTACTACATGCCAGATAAATCATATTTGTATGAACTCTCTCAGTCTCCCTAAACATCCTAGAATCCAAGTACACTTGAGTAACAACAATAAGAAGACTTTCATTTGGCATATCATCCAGCTAGGGAGTAAAACATAGTGCCCACCAATACAGGCAAGCTGTGTGCAGCAGACATGGTTAAGAATCTCATGCCCAACTCTGGAACTGAACACTTTAATGACCTCTGTCAGTCTTACAAAGAATTCCACACAAACAACAGCCTACCTGAACTGCACGGCAAGAAGAGGTCCAAAATGCAGTGGGGTCCTAAACAGGCTGCTGCAATTTTATGTCCCTCAGCCAAGCCATCCGTTTCTGTCAGTTACTCCACCACCAACCAAGAGGTTGAAAGCAAAGCAGAGAAAGCCCAGATCTTGTAACTCAAGTCGATTTGGTTTTTAACCAGCTGTCACGGGTTAACCAGTTTTACAAACAGAGAACCTAAAACACAGCATAAGACTTTCTTTCCATACCTGAGGGCCTAAATGCCTAGAGGCTTGTTATGAACTGTAACTATAGTAAGGTTTCAAATCCTCAGTCACTCAGCTCCCAGACTGCTAACTGGAATTTCATTCCACATGTGCCCCTCACAATTAGCAGGGTTATTTTAAGGCACTGACCTAAGTTCTCAGAGAATGTAAACTGATGGCAAGGGGGTGTCTCATGTGTCAGTTGCTTGGTTATAATAGAAAGCTCATATGTGACACTTACAATCTGTGTGCAGTGTTTTCTCAACATCCCACTGCATGGGCTTTTACTTTAGCTGAGGAGAAAAATGAAACTATACACATATCTTTAAATACCCACAGAGAGCTTAGACCCATCATGAATAAGCACAGAACAGTTACAGCTTTGTTAGAGATACAGATTGTCAGAGAGTGGAGCATTCAAGAGAGGCATGCAAGTGACTTGGACAGCTGTTTTATAAAACAATTTTAAATTCTGACTGGCAGTATCCGGACACATAGCGCATCATTCCACAAAAAGTCCCAGTAAAAGTAAATTAACTGCCCAGAATCTTATCAAGACTATTCATTCCCTTCTCGGATCTCATAGAGAAAGCTATAAATACAAAAATACTCTAAACATTTTTCATAATTATGAAACTTTGTTTTCCTCTACAATTTGACGCATACTACTAAAGCATACTATTTCTAATAAAGTACTCCACCTACTGGCTAATATGATTGTTTTGTAGACACACATCTCAGAAGAGAAATAACCAAAAAAATTAACAATGGAAGGGAAAATACATAGTGCCTGCTTACCAGTAAGTTTCTGCCAGTACTGAGCATTTGGACTCCAGAAGCAACATGAGATAAATTCACAAATCTTCCAACTTCCTCATCAACACCCTACTCATGGTTTCCACAAAAGTCAGAACTCCAGGAGAGAATTTGAATTCCCAGGAGAGGGTAGACATAAGTTCAATATAGGGAAGAATTTCCTGGGTTGGAGATTTGCTGAGAACTACTTACAGAAAGAAATCAGTAAAACCTCATTGTCAGAGAAGTTTAAATAAAAGGGTGAATAATATCTGTTAGCAATGGTTAGCCACGGACTCCCAAAAGAGAGAGCACCAAAATGAACAAAGTCTGAAAGTTCCTTCTCTTTCATTGGCTACCGCTCTCTCAAATTTCTTGACGGTCAGCTCAGTGGTTACCTCCTGTGGAAGCCTCATGACTCCTCTTGCTTGGCTTAATGCCCCCTCCTCAGCGCTCCCGGGCTCTGCATCTGCCTGACTTCTTAATGGTCTCTTCTACCTCCTTCCTCACTCCCCAAACTCTAGCTGGCAGTTGCTGTGTCATGTTCATCTCTGCAGAGCTGTTTTAAAACAGCACTGGGCCCTTAGCAAATGTCAACGAATGTTTGCTGAATGAATGAATTCTGGAATGTTGTAGAACCAATGAAGCACACGTGGCCTGCTTCTGGGTTTGACAAGCTACCCCCACATAGCTTCCACTTTCCTGAGATATTGTTAGTTCAGCATGATCAGCAGCTCTGAGGTGACACAATGGATGTCATGTAGACTTCATTAAAAAACACATTATAAAACTCAATGAATATCTGATGAAGGAGCAGATAACCTAACCCTAACCCTAACTCTAACCCTAACTGGTTCCAAGCACACATCGAATCTTTAGTAAGAGTATGCCTTAAAGCCCACTCTCAGCTCCAGTCTCAAACTAGGCTTGCTCTAGTCAGTTCCAATAATAAATAAGAATCTATCTTCCCCAAGCCAAAAGGCTTTTTCACACAGTCCCCTGTCTGTCATATAATTAGCCTTTTTCTTCACCACCCCAGCTCCCACTTTCCACAAGCTGAGGTTCTTCCATTCGTGATAATAATACAAAAAGGGAAGACACACCCAGCAGTCAAAGCCAACTCACAATGTGGATTAATCACAGATTATAATGATGGCATTTTATTTTTATGTGAAAATGCCACCAGTTTTACATTAACTAGTGGCATTTTAGCCTTCAAATTCTTTCAAAATCTTTTGAGAATAAGAAAAAAACACATGTTCTATTAGAGTAGTGAAAGTATTTGGACCACTGGAATATCTCTTAGGCAGTTATTTTTTTTCATCACTGGTTTTTTATCTATATTTGATAGCATAGCTTGTGGTAATTTTTTTTGAGAGAGAGAGAGAAAGAGAGATACCCCAGTTCTGCGGTCAGTTATATCCTGGCAGGAAAGAAAAGGAACATGTACTTCACAGGGTCCTATTTTTAATTCTCATTTAAATAGCTGTCAGCTCTTGCCAGCACAAAAGAAGAAAGATGACAAAATCAAGACAAAATTTTCTGACCAGAACCAAGTATTAACATCAATCTGGAAAGCTATGCTTATTTGAAAATTTACGTATTTCTAAGAGAATTTTAAAAACATCCAAACTTAATTTTCCATGAATCTACCACATACCAAAAGTTTATGTGTGTCTGTGTGTGTATATATATGTATAATATATATATAGTATCCAGACTATATATATATATAGTATCCAAATAGAGGCATTTGACAAAGTTAACAAGAAGGAGGATTCTTCTAAGATACCTCCAAAGGAAATCTATTTCTTTAATAGCTCTCATTGTGAAACATATTCATTAATTTAAATATAATTGTTTAATATCCATTCTATTTTAGGCTGGGCTCTCAGAATTTTAAAAATGAGAAGAACAAAACCTCTGTCCTCAAGGAACCTAGAATCTAGAGAGACAGATAAGTAAAAAGTTACAATGTAGTTTGAGAAGCACAGGGCAGAGGGTGTCATGAGAATCAGAAAAGGAAGAGGGGCACCTAGTCAGAATAAGACAGAGAAGCCAGTCAGAGGAGGTAAGGCAACTGCTGAGTTCTAAAGAACAAGTAAGAGAGAGCCAGACATGGGCTGGGGGAGAAAGCATTCCAGGAAGAAAAGCGTCCCATGAGAAGACCTGAAAGGATAGTATCAGGCACTTTTTTTGAGTGAGCTGAAAACACCTCACCTTGAGAAAAGCCTACCATGCAAAAGTGGGAATGAGCAGAAAGGCAAGAGATGGAACTGGAGAATAAAATAACCCTGCAAAGTTCAGGCCAGCCCAGAGGAAGGGATGCCTAGGATCATGGCTTGCATGTATCTTATCCCTGAACGGCTTCTACGGGCCTTTTAGCAGTAAAGAACTTCAATTAAAACAATTCAGATAAGTCATGATTTAGATTGCCTTTTGAATCATGAAATCAGTGCAGATAAAATAATTGTTGCTACATAAAAATTACATAACTGATGTTTGATATTACTCTCTATATAATATTTACAACCTAATGTCTTGCTATAAATATAAGCTTCATTTTTAAAAGTACACATAATACATTTTAAGGCAATGATTCAGAATCACAAAGTCATTGGAAGCTGGAAATCTTCTGGTTCAATTTCCTCTTATTGTAGAGAAGGAAACGAAGGTCCAGAGAGGTTGTCATTTGTTCCAGTCATATGCTAGAAAGGGGCAGCCCCTGCAGAAGGACAGAAGTCTCTGAGTATCCTACATCACGTACTGCCTGCCTTCAGCATCTGCTACAGGGGAGGGGCATATGTATGACATACATAATTTTATCCTATGGGTTACAGAAACTCATTGTTGGATTTTAAGCACAATACTAAAAGTTTGAGTGAAATCTGTATTTTAGAGGCATCTTTCCTTGTTTCAATAAGAGAGTAAGAATAGGAGTCTTTTTAATAACTCAGACAAAGGATGATGATAACCCTAAGCAAAGGCAGCAGGGATGGAAAGGACTAAATAAATTATAGAAATTTTAGGGAGATATAACAGAATTATTTGGTAACAAACTGGACATAGTGGGTCAAGACGCAGAGAGCTGAGGATGAGAAACTCCTCATGTCCTGGCATGGATAACTGAGTTACCCAGGAGGAAGCATCTGGTGGGCTGCACGTGAAGCATTTAGGAGGAAAGGAGATTCTATGTAGCTTTTGCGATGATGAGAACTAACCTGAAATTAGTGGAGTGATAGCTGCCACAGCCAGATCACCTTCACAGCCCTCGGGATACTAAATGGCTTTCTTCGTAGCCATTTTGTGGTAGCTTGTGTTACCTTTGTTCCTTCCAGAGGAGTGCACATAAAATTATAATCACTATTCCCACCTAATACTACTGTACTTTAACAGTATCTTAAATTGCCATTTTATATTATTTCTTGATTTCTACTTCTGGTTTTAGCAGACTATCTTATGCAGACCAACCACCTCCTGAGAGAAACTAGATAAGCTAGACAAACAAGAATCAGTTTGAAGGCCTCAGGGAGTTACCAAGTCAGCAGGGATTTAACAACCTCAGATCCTACAGAGAATGGCAATTCAGAGAGGTAAGATATTTGGCAACATTTCCCCCCTCAAGGCCTTTGCAGATACATAAGCAGAATCTAGATGTTGAGAAGCTGAGCTGAACTTCTGGTTGTCTTCAGTGCTATAGGGGCAAAAACTGGAGCTCGGAACTCACCAAGGAGAGGCTCTGGTAAAAATACAGGCTTTCAGAGAGCACCTCTAAAGGACCACTCCAGAGTAGTAGAGGTAAACCAGAAACAGAGCAGTCCTCACAAGATGAATCAAGCGATACATAAAACAAAAAAAAAGCTAATATATTATGACCAAGTTAGATTGAGCCATTCTAAGAAAGCAAAGTCACTCCCATGTTTGAAAAATAAACTTTTTAAAATCATGGGGTGATCTCAATATATTCAGAAAAAAAGCATTTGATAAAAAGGCAACATTCATGGAAAAACCTCATAAACATATGTTGAGCAAAAGAAGCTAGAAGAAAAGGAAATATTAATATCTGGTGTGACTATATTTATTTGAAGCACCAAAACAGGCAAACTATGTTATTTAGAAATGCTTGCATGTAAAAGTATAAAGCAAGGAAATGATGATCACAAAGTCAGAAAGCTGGTTCCTTCTCAAGGGATAAAGGGGATTTGATCACAGAAGAGTATGTGGGGTGTTTCTATGTTCCTGGCAAAGTTCTATTTGTCTTTTAATTTAGGTAGCTGTACGTTAGGTGCTTGCTTTGAAGTTTTTTTAATTAAAAAACATTATATATACATATAAATAGCAATTTAAAATCATGAAAAAGGAAATATATACTGATAGGAATAAAGGAAGACTTGAACAGATAAAGAATAAAGAATATTATGTTCCAGGCGAAAAGACTCAAGATTATGAAGATGTCGATTCTTCCTAAATTCAACTGTAAATGTGGCATAATCCTAATAAAAATGCCAACAAAATTTTATTTGGTACTAGACAAGCTGATTATAAAATTTAAGTGGAAAAATAAGCTACAAAGACACAAAACTTATAAGAGAAAAAAACTGATAAACTCCACTATAGAAAAATTTTATATTCCTATATGAAATATAAAATGCTATAAACAAAATTAAAAGATAAATGAAAAATCAAGAAAAGCATTTGCAGATATTTACATTATTTTCTATAAATCAACAAGTAAAACAACAACAACACAACAAGGTTTATGGACAAGATTATGGAAAAGGGAATACAACTGTTTTTTAAATATATGAAAAGATATTCAACCTCACTCGAATTAAAAATTAAAACCACATTGAAATATCACATTTCACCTATCAGACTAGCAATATCAAAATACTGGGGAAGATGTGTTGAAAGAAGCATGTTCACATCTTGCTGAAAGAGAAGATAAATTAGTACAAGATTTATGGAAAACAATTTATAAGTATTTATCAAAACTACCAACACAAGTTTTATAAATATAGACAATTATTTGTATGTACCCTTTGACCCAGCAAATTACAATTGTAGAAATTTTTTTCCTACAGATATACTCATATAATAGAAGACGACATTACAAAGCTATTCACTGTAGCATTGGAAATAACATAAACATCCATTAATAGAAAACTGATTAAATTGTGTTTATACATGTAGTGAAAAACTATGCAGTTATTAAAAAGAATAAGACAGCTTTTCATATTCTGATTTGGGATGTTTTCTGAGGTGTATTGTTAGATGGAAAAAACCCAACATGCAATACATTTATGTAAAAGATACAACATTTACATGAAAAAAATCATTCATTCATTCATAAATATTACTTGAACATATTTTCTGTGCCAAGCGCTTTTCTAGGCCCTTGGAACATAGCAAAGAACAAAACAGGAAAAGACAGACAGTAAGTAAATAAAATACAGTATGTGTCAGATAAAGTGCTCTGAAGTAAAAGAAAAGCAGAATAGAGGAATAGAGAGTCCTAGGGCAGTAGTAAGGATGCTGCTTTATACGGAGCTCTCAGAAAAGATTCTCTGGCATGGTGATATCTGAATAGAGACATAAAGGAAATGAGGGTTAAGACAAGAGGATGACTGGGGAAAGTACATCCCAGGAAGTTAGGAGATAAAGTACAAATGCTCAGGAGTAGGAGTAGGCTCAGTATATTTAGGGAATGGCTAAACAGAACTGAACAAAGGGGAGAGTGTAGGGGATGCAGCCAGAAAGGCTGGCAGTGGGAAGAGAGGGAAAGACCACACAGAGCTATTACAAGGACTTTAGGCTTTTATTCTGAGATAGGAAACCACCAGAGGATGTTGAAGGTTGGTTTCCTGGGAAGCAGACTTTAAAAAGGAGATTAGTATGCAGGAAGTTTATTAGGGAGTGCTCTCAGGACACCCTGCTAAAGAAAGGGAAGGACAGAAGTAAGCAGGGTTGGGGAAAGTTGGGCTGTGATGCAGTCTCAACTAACATGCCAGTTCACCCCACAGGGAAATCTGAAACTGGAATGGCCCTTCAAAATGTTCCAAGTTGGAATGATGGGGCCAGGCCTGTATAGCACCCATAACAATGAGCCTTTAAATATGGAATGAAAACTGAGAACACAGTGAGATCATCAGAGGGTAGGAAAAGAGGAATTAGAAACAGTAATTGGAGACAATTTTTCAAGGATTAGTGCCATAAGGGGAGCAAAGAAATTGGGTGGTAGCTGGAAGGGAATATACAAGTCAAAGAAGAGGGCCTTCTCCTTCAGCTGGGAGATGTTACAACTTGCTGGCATACTGAAGAGACGGATGCCATTTGTATTTGCTCTGGAAGGGTATACATGAAATCGATAGCAATGACTGCCTCTGGAAAGAGGAACTGTGAGGCAGGAGAACAAGGTTCGGGGAAGGTGTCCTTTTCAGTGTTTACCACTCTATTTACCATCTTTGAAATTTTGTATCTTTGCATGCATAATCTAATCACAAATTAATAAATAAAACTGAACAGATAAAGTAGATCTTTATATATAGATACAAAAAGAGATCCTAAAGTATGTGAAGAGAGTTGGTTACATGACAGTAACCAACATATTTTTTAAATTATATAAATATCAATATAAATATGGACTAAAAGACTAAAAGAATATATACCAAGTTGTCAACAAGAGTTATGTCTACAGAATATGAAAGAAGAATCCACATTTATCTGTTGTTTGACGTTTTTTACATTTTTATTAAACAGGTATCAGAAAAAATGTTTCATATTTTTAAAGTATCCTTACCATATATGATTCTGTAAATATGAACTAATTCTCTGCTTGGTTTCCTGGTTGAAGCAGATACTTTCCTGGACCAGTAGGATCTTCCGGCTTGGGTGGGTGGGGATAAGGGTCCAAGTAGAATAAGAATCAGAACTGGGCTGACGGAGTAAAGGTGCATTGAACTCTGGCTTCTGAGAGTATGTCTTGCATCACTTTACATACCAAACCTTGCCTACTGTAGTGACACTTAAATTCAAACACGTGACAAATGAAAACAGATTTTTAAAAAATCTTTGCGTGCTACAAATCTTTTAGCTCCAGTCTGGTTTATACCAAATCACAAAACTGTTTGCTTCCTTCCCTCAGAATAGTTACATTAGTCACTTTACATAAATATCTACAAATCATGGAAAGAAATCCAACATCAGAAAGCATGACTGACCATGAATGGGTACCTTCATTATGACTAAGGCACAAATGTTTAAGAAGTATTTCCTTTAGATTCTGCATATTATACTATTGTTTCAATCAATAGACTTCAGAGCTTAACAGATCTTTCTTTGATGCAAGATCTTACATAGAAGAATTTACTATTCAAGTCAATCGTGAATTTTTTTCCTTTTCACCTGTAACCCCAACATTTTCAGCTGGGGCTATGTTTTTTCATCCAACTCTAAAGAATAGTTCAACTACTTCTTTCTCCTCAATATCTGACATAGTAGCCAATATTTCTCTCTCAACCAAGTAGCTCCCTATCATTTGTTTGAATTATGAAATAGACATTTAGTAAAATACCTCAAAGAAAAACTATTAAGAGACACAAGCCAGGTGCAGAGGTTCATGCCTGTAATCCCAGCTACTCAGAAGGCTGAGGCAGGAGGATCACTTGAGGCCAGCAGTGTAAGACCAGCCTGGGCAACGTAGCAAGATCTCACCTCTAAAATAAATAAATAAAAATTAGCCAGGTATGGTGATGTGCACCTGTAGTCCCCGCTACTTGAATGCTGAGGCAGGAGAATTGCTTGAGCCCAGGAGTTCAACGCTACAGTGAACTATAATCATGCCACTGCCCTCCAGCCTGGGTGACAGAGCGAGATACAGTCTCTGAACATTAAAAAATTTAAAAAGAGATACAAACCCCAACTCCAAGGTCAAATTCCCTTACATTTGCAGAAATACTGTTTTTTCCTCTCACAACTCAAGGCACCCTGTAAATCCCAAATTGGCTCCACAGGGCGTAAACCGTCACACACCAGTATGAGGAAGTTAAAGAACTCTACAACCGATAAACTAACAAGCTTATAAACAACAGAAATGTATTTCTCACAGTTCTATAGGCTGGAAAGTCCAAGATCAAGGTGCCAGTAGATTCGGTATCTGGCGAAGGTTCTTTCTCTGGTTCATAGATGGCAGCTTCTTACTATGTCCTCATGTGATAGAAAGGCAAGGGGTCTCTCTCAGCCTTCTATTATAAGAGCATTAATCCCATTCATGGGGGCTCTATTCTTATGACCTGGTCACCTCCTAAAGGTCCCATCTCCTAATACCATCACCTTGGGGGTTGGGAATTCAACATATAAATGGGGCAGGAGTGGGGGAAGGACACACATTCAGACCTTAGCAAAACCCCTTAGTAATTAATTTAGTAGAGATTTCCTAAGCACAGAGTTGTGAGAAAAATAAACACATGGGCCCATCTATATGACACATACAAAAAGTTCAGGATATAATATTAAGTTAAAGAAACAATGTATAAAATTATGATGCAGTCTGAGTCTAATTTATCTATGTACATAAACAAAAACTGGAAAAAGTAAATGGTAATAGTGGGTATCTCTAGTGGGCCATAGGTGATTTTTATTTTCTCCTCATTTTTATAAGAATACATATTATTCACATAATCAGGGAAAAACAATAGAAGTGATTTTTAAAAGAAATTGTATATAATGCTTTTAAAAAGAAGTGGGTGTTTACTTGTATAAGCCATATGTTCCTAAGGCTAAATCCACTCAGTCAATGGAATTTCTTCTCAGAAAGCATTCTCCCCATATTCCTAAGGGTCCTTTAACATGTCAAATTCTCATGGAAACAGGAGTGGGCAGCTCCAGCCTCTCTTCTATTCTCTCTAATTTGAGACTATCTCCTTCCTCTTCGATACTAATTTTATTCTAAGCCAAAGAAAGCACATAGTAGAAATCAAGAATTCTTGGCAATTATACCCTAATTATGCTTCTCTTCCATTTCCTATCTTAATGTGACCATTTTCTCTCCCTCTACCTGTGCAGCCAACCTCTGTCCATCCCATCTCCTGCCTAAAAAGTCATAATCATCTTTCTTCATTTCTAGTCATTACAATGTAGTTTATGTGTTCTAGGTGCTCCCTATAAAATCAACCGAGATGTTCACCTTTCCTCTGACCGGCACCTATATTAAGGCTAAATCTAGTTTTTCACAAGTTGATTATCTCTTTCTGGCATCAAGTTACATTTTCGTGTATCTTCTTATAGTAGAGGTCTCCTCTGATGTGTCCTCTACCCCATTTGGCTTTGCCACATTCAGTCCATCTTTTATCTTTGTCACCCAGGGACTGCTAGCTTAGCTTCTGCTGTTTAACATCTTGACTCCAGCTGGAGCTTGGAATTTTCCTTCTCACTATTCACTTACTTAATCATCCAGTCATCTGTTTAGCAGAGGGAACCTCATCTCCCTGATGTCTATTCCATAGTTTCACAGATCTGAGCATGAGGTCTTCCGGACACATTTGATGGCAATCACACAGGGACTTGGCTTGTTGGCACACTCATGAGTGTGCATGCGTGTGTGTGTGTGTGTGTGCGCGCGATGCTTCTTAGCAACAACATTCACTGATGTTTGCTCTTAATCATTGAATAAGAACACTCAAAACTCCATACATGGCAAATGCTCAGCACATGCCTTTGCTGTGAGACGCAGAGTTTGCTTTTGGCACTTAGGGCTGATGCCACTAGGTCTGTAAAGTATGTGAAAGATTGATTGGGAAGGCTAAACCCCAGCCATGCAATGCCTACTGACAGGAGAATCTAAGACTCTCTCATCATACTAGCAACATTTATAAAGTACTTACTATGGACAGGCATCATTCTAGGCATTTCACAAATACTGTCCAATTTAATGCTCACTGCAGTCCTATGAGGTAGATGCTATTATCATGACCATCACTTTACAGAAGAGAAAAATGAGGAACAGTCAGCTATCTCATGCAGCCATGTAAGAAGTACAGCTGGAATTGGAACTCAGACAGTTGTGTTCCAAGACTCAACTCTCTTAACTACCACTCTAAATTGCCTCTCAGTTGTAGGAAGATCTCTATAAATAAAAATGCTTCATTGCTGAAAAGATCTGGCTAAATCTGATTTTTGGGTCCAAAGTAATAATTATGCTACAAGGCATTTTTGCAAGTCTGTGATACAACACTAGTCTTGGAATTGAAGCACTAAATTAGTTTTTCAGGACAGATACTCACACACATATGGAAACTAGGTTGCCTCAGAGCTGAGTTTCAATCTGCCAGCCTCAGTCACTACTAGGGTGAACTATGAACCCCACCCTCATCTTCCCTCTTCATCTGCTTTTCCTTATAGATTTTTCCCTCTCTTTCTATTATTTTTAACAATGATTCAGAAAGATCTTCAACTTGGGGCTCAGCATCTAAAAGTTTTAATCCTTATCTGGTATATGTAAAATATGACTAGATAAAAGTCAATGTTTAAGAAATAAGGATAAAACTCACTAGGAGACTTGCATTGCTATACAAATATCTTAATACAATGCATCTTTGAGGATAATTTACACAAGTAAAGTTCTTCCTAAACCTCTTCCAGCCCCCATTTTGCTGTTTACTTTTGTCAGAGCGGGGTCTGAGATGACTTTGGGGACTCCTGAATAAGGAGGCATTACACATTTCTCCCCAGGCCTCTCAACTCTAAGGAATTGCTTCTGCAGATCCACCCTCCTGCCCTCATCTTCTGTTGACAACCCTTTTAAAAACTAATCACTATGAAAATGTTAAGTGCATGAGGTCAGAAATTTTGTCAGTTTTGTTCACTGCTATGGCAAGAACAGTGTCTGACATCTGGTATGCACTCAATAAATATTTGTTGAATTGATAAATATAAGATCCTGTAACAGGAGGAATGGCCTGAAAGGGGGTAAAAATGTTTTCTGTCTTTCCAAAACCTCCCCCACTTGGGGGTGGAGGGGAGGGAGGATGGAGAAGGGGAGGTCACGAGATTGTCTTAGCCAAAGATGGGATGAACCATCAACTATATTTGAACAGCAATAGCCTAAAGCCAAAAACCTCCCCTTTAAAAGCTCTGTATTCCTGCACAGAGGCAGGACAGTGGTACTTTAAGATGGGAATCTGCCAACCTCCTGATTTACCAGCAAATTAATAAACCTCTCTTTCTTTCTCCTCAAACCACTTGTCTTCGTTCTTTCGATGCAGCCTTGGGGACAAGTGCCGAGCTTTTGGTAACAATCCCAGGAAATAAACCATAGAAATATGTTAAGAACAATATATTAAATATTCATTTCTACATAGAAACAGAAAAATTTTAAGGTACCAAATAGATAATAATTATAATATTGTATGAGTACTGCTAGTTAACAGTGGGCTTAAAATTTGTACATAGGTAGTCAAAAAAGGTGAAAACAATTTCTGGCTGCAGACTCTGCTCATCAGATTAAGATGTCAGGATGCAGGAGAGTGGGTTGGTTGTATGCTACCAACCCTGCAAACAGAAGCTGGGGTTTTGCTTGGTTCTCCACATTGAGAAAATTCATGAGATACTTCTTTTGAAGCTTTGCTCTTCATAGAATTGTCAATATGCACCTACCATCAGTCTTTCAAGACACCTCGCCCAAATGTCACTTTTGAAACAAGAACTAACAACACACACATTCACTTAAAAATGATGAATTGAGAGCCACGCCTGGATTGGCTGCAGTCAATTTGAAGGCAGAATGGCGAAGCAATTAAGAGATCAGCAGGCTATATAGACAACCTGAAGGTGAGTCTTAGCAGTACTAGTAACGACTGTGGGTCTTTGGAAGAGAAACTTCACCTCTGGGCCTCAGGTCCCTCATTTGTTAAGTAAGTTAACTAGGACCCACAATCACTGGGTGAGGATGAAAATGTGATAGAGCATGCAAAGTGCCTGATGCATAGTAAGTGTTGAATAAAGGTTGGCTGTGATTATTATAGATTCATAAATCATTGAAAGTAAAGTGTAAAAAAGCACTACACTGAGATGCCCATTCCTTTATACAAGGAATAGTCATCAGACTATAGCTCTATGTGTTTATTTCCAGAGAGAAAATTTTAAAAAATATAGTTCCTGTGTCTCAAATAAAAATATAAAATTGAGAACGAATGTGCTAGAGCTGTGGAAGCGAACATATGTACACCTCTTTCCAAAATGAATGGAAGGTTAGAGTTTTCATCTGTTTTGCCAAGAAATTGATATATTTCCTATTCTCCAAAGCAGAGAACATATAAACAAATTTATAGAAATTTAATAGAGATCTGGAATCAGAACAAATCTGGGAAAATGAGTCAAGTGCAAATATCAAACAGAATTTCTAAAATAACTATGGGACCCAGTGAACTGGAAATACGTTCCACAAAGGAAACTTAAATCCCCATCTCCCTCAGGGAAAAGTGCTTGTTTCCTGAAAAATGCAATTCCTATTTCTTTCATGTGTCTGTGAATTGTAAGCCATCCCCACTTGGAATTTAATTTGGTTACAAATAAGTTTGTTTACCCTGAAGCCTTTCTTCTTTCCTCAGAGAATTCTAAGAATGCTATTCAAAGTCACTCAGCTTTTTTACCAGAGAACTTGCTTGTATACATAGAACCATGTGAAATTACCTATATTCAACTACATTTGACCTACAAAAACAACAATTTCATATGGTTCCGCATCATTTATTGTAAGTTGGATGCATGTGGTCTTGGGAGTGTTGGGGAGACAAGGAAGTGGATGGATAAGGAGAAGAGATTTATTCATTGTTAATGAATTTTTACTTCACTTCCTCAAAATTGTGTCATAAAAACCAAACACTTGTTAAGGAATGAGAACCACTTCACGTGGAAGGAATTAAATTTTAGCACTGATGAAAAAAGACAGTGATGCTCACTTTGACAACAGCACTAGATCCATGACCCAACTGTATGGGTGTCAAGGAAGTGTAACTACTAACCAAGCAAAATAAACAATGGCTTCCTGCCCAATGTGCTGGGATGAAAGCCACATATGTGGTAGATGATCAAGTTACCTGAGAAACAAGACCAGACAGTTACCTACCATCTAATGCACTAGACTTTCAGTCCCCTCCCCTGAAATCCACACCCCTTCACATGAACTTTGTCCAGGCAGGCTTAGTAACAGTTGGAAAATGCTTGGATTATGAACCTACAGGAATGCACGGAACAAGCGGCTTGCTCCAAGCTCTTCTTCCCTTTCTGTTTCGTAATTTTCATTAGAATATGACATTTGATTCATTCTGAGAGCAAACGCTATATTTTCTGGTTTTCCTAACTTGAAAACCAGATGGCCTCTTCATTGGCCCCAGGGAAGAGGGAAAACAACTTTTTTCCAACAATTTCATTTGGCTTTCACTTTTCATTTCCTAGTTTTCAACTAGGCAATTCCATTATTACCTGTAGTATGTGCAACTCAGAGCCTTCATAGGCTGTAAGCAGCCTGTGAAGCACTCTTCCAGCACATCACTGCCTCTGAGGACCACCCTTCATTTTCTCCCAACTTCACCCCAGTCGCCATCCCCATTGCCACAAAAATCAAAATAAGAAATAATCCTAAACTGTCTACCAAGCACAGTGGCTCACACCTATAATCCTAGTACTTTGGGAGGCCGAGGCAGGAGGATCACTTGAGGCCAGCAGTTCAAGACCAGCCTGGGAAACATAGTGAGACCCCATCTCTACAAAAAAATTTAAAAATTAGCTGAGCATGGTGCATGCACCTGTGGTCCCAGCTACTCAGGAGGCTGAGGCAGGAAGATCCCTTGAGCCCAAGAGTTTGAGGTTGCAGTGAACTATGATCACACCACTGCACTATAGCCTGGGTGACAGCAAGACTGTGTCTTAAAAAATAAATAAATACATAAATAAAAATTTTAACGAAAAAGCTCTCACTAATGTTATACTGGAATTAGTGTTTCAAAATTTGTGCTAAGAAAGCTGAAGGTCAATCTTAGAGAACATACAGAATATATAAGCTATTTTCCACATTGCAGTTCTAACATTCCACAGGGATTTATATTTAGGCAAATATATGTATTTGGGTGAGATTCTGGGCTCAACTTTAATCATTCTGAGAGAGAAATAGTCCAACCAGTTTAAACTGGATTTCATTCTTTGTAACCCATGTGGCATTCCAAACATTTCCAAGCATTAGGATTACATCATTTTCTCTTTTTCTTTCCTTTAATACAAACAGCCATTATATTCCATTTTCACGACCTTTAAGTTCCCAATATCAAATTACCCAGCTGTTGTTTCAATCTCTCTTAGTTGCTAAGAGATGGAGATGGTGGCAGACCAGACCAATTTTCTTCAACATAGAATTGCAAGTTGACATAAGAGGGAACTAAATTCAGCCAGAGCACAATAAGCCCAACAGTTGGCAGCCAGGCTGTGTGTCTTTTCACAGCTGCAGGAGACAGTTGGTTCAGAGAACCTCGTTGCCATCTCCCTGCCAACATCACTGCCATGTTTTCAAGCATTCTCCACAATGCCTCTCAGCAGTCACTGCCATTTGCATTACAGGGATCAGTCTGCTGTAATATTGCCTCTCCCAGAATTAAGTTCCATGGCTAAAGACTGTGATCTTTCCTGGGCCCTTCTTTAATAATAATACTAGAGAAAACACTTGTAGTGAATGCCGTGAGCAGCATTTATACTTTTCCTCCTCCTACCCTGCCTTCTGCTCAAGGCACTTATTCCCCCAGCTGCCAGGAGAATTGGCTGCTGATTGCACTCAGCTGAGACCCTTCCTGGGAATTGCTCTCAGCTGCCTTACCCAAGGTCATGCCCTTCCCTGGGAGCTTTCCACATCCAATGCCTGCTCAATGGGAGGGGGTCTAAGTTCTGGGGGAGTAGGCGGAGCCACATCAGAATTCCCAACAGGAATGACTGAGGCCTCTGTCACAGCTGCGGTTCAACTTCTCCCTCTGCTTGATTGACTTCCTCACCTCTCACAAGTGCTTTTCCCAAGGGCTCAGTCCCAATAAACTTCCAGCATGCAGATTTCAGGGCCTCAGAATCTGCTTCCTGGGAACGCAATGTATGACAAAAAGTAAATTCTCAAACCTCTCATTTCTTTTAAGGAACAATCCACTAGGCTTCTAAATATTGAAGTCTGAAAGAAATCTCATAAAGACTTTTTTTTTTTTTTGTGGTTTACTCATAATTATCCCAGCATAAGTCATAACCCAGAATGCCTGACACACTGCACTATCTGTGCTTCCTTATTAGAGTCCAGTAACACAGTGTCTACTGTCTCATTCTTAGCCAAACTTCAGTCTTGAAGCAATGTCAATAGAACATTGTAGAGGGATGGGATGAGAAATTACCTAACGCCTACCATTAATACATACATACACTATTCGGGTAATGATTATACAAAAAACCCAGACTTCACCACTATGCAATACATCCATGTAACAAAACTGTACTTGTACCCCCTAAATCTATAAAAATAATTTAAAGAATAGAGCTACTATAAAATGGAGATGTATAAGACAGATAATAAACTATAAATACAGTTTATACCCTGGATGGAGGTGCAGGTTTCAATTAACACTAATTATGCAATGAAGACATTAGCTGCAGCCCTGGTAGGGGATACAGAATTTCATCTACCCAAATTAGGTGAGCGAATGTTGAAAGAGTTTACAATAAAAATTGAATAAAGGTAGAATACACTCAGGGGACAAAGGATGCACTGGGTTGTGAAACTAAGTCCTAGCTGATAGACTTGGATTCCCCCACTGACAAGAAAGACAAGCTATAAGAAGATTCAGCATGATAATCCACAGTTTACAAGTAACACTATGGTCTTGCTTTCTGGTCCATAATGTCTTATTACTACACCTGTCTAAATGGGTTACAGAATTGGTCATGGATCAAATAGCTTCTGCTTTCTTTAGTTGTGTAAGTGACTATGAAACACTAGAAAAAGGTAGAAATATAGAGATAATGACATAAGCCTAACCCACAGTACTTTTTGCTAAATTTAGTAGTAAGTTTTGTAATTGTAGAGATAATCTTGGTGTTCATTATTTAACATTTTTGAAATGTTTTAAAGAATCTGAAATATAATATTACCTTGAAGTTTTAATTTGAAATGTTTAATAAATACCAGCAATGATTTTAATAAAGGTAAGAATTTGATTAATTTTGTAATGTAAAAGAACCTGTTTTATCATAGTTATAAATTTGGTTTATTACATTTTCAAAACTTGTCTAAGTTCATAGAAGTATTTGGCTTAGTTAGGCTTCTAAGTCTATCCTATTATGTATCTAAAGTATTTGTGATCATTAAATGGATTAAATGCTTAGGAAATTTAACTCAATTTTTGAATGACATTTATTTGTTAAATTTATGAACTAATTAAACATTAACCAAAAAACAAATGGCTGTGACTTATCTTTATGGTAAACTTACTAGATTTATAAATAGAAGAAAGAGATGGGTAAGATAAAATTAAAGTTTAAGAAAAACGAAGCTTTAAAATTTCCAACTTTAATAGTGCAAGCTCTAAATGTTCCTTCCTAGTTCAATTGTCAGGAATTATGTAAGACTCACCTCCTACTGTCTATTCAAACTATGATTCTATCACAGAAAACTTAAATATTTTGTTAGCGTTTGCATGCCCTAAAATTTCAGAGTTGGCAATTTTCCTCTCAGCTGCTTTAAATGGCTCCCTGATTATGTTTCCCCAGAGATGAAGCTGACAGATCCAGTAGGAAAGGACTGTGCCTTCTTTGTTCAGTTGCTGATGTGAGTCCCAATAGCAGTGATATAATTTACATGAAATGAGCCATGAGTTAGAGAAGAATATCACCTAACTTTTTCCAAGAATAAAATATTCTAAATCCAAAATTGTAATAGAAGACCTTAGTTTTGGTTTGACTGATATTTAATCTTTTTTTGTAGGGGAGTATAAGAAATGTCTAAAACTGTCTTTCTCAAATTTTAACGTGCATCTGAATCACCTGAGGATCTTGTTAAACTGCAGAGAGTGGAGGAAGAGACAGATCCTGCATTCCTAACAGTTCCCAGGTGTTGCCTAAGTTCATGGACCACATTTTGGGTAGCAAAGTTCTAAACATCAATACCCCAGTTGATGTTTTGTGGTCTTATTTAGTGGTGAAAATTCTGTCAGAGGTGGAGGAAAGGGAGTAATGGTATATAAATGCTAACCCTGGATCTAATATGACATGATTTTATATTAGTAATTATATTTGCAAGAATTGATGTTTTGCCATTTAAAGATTTGCTCGTTGAAAGAGCAACTGAAGTTAAAGCAAATCAGTAATTTCCCAATATCTACATGCTATTTTATTAGGAAATAAAAAGGCATTAGATTTGAAAAGCAACAAAATCTGTCATACATACATGTCAATAAATGTCAATTCTGATCTTTAGGTAACTGAAGATGTAATCCTTCATTTTGGAAACAGATGTAATGCAATCTGTATTTCATAATTTAGAAACATCTCTGAGTAGCATTTCTTTGGCTGACAGGCCAAGATAATACTGTTTCTTTTATCTAGAAATGCAAAGAAAGATAAGAAAGCTATAAAAAGCTTGTTTCTCCATAAACACTAGGTGGTGCTACAATACAAGTAAATGATAAATATACAGCAACTACCTTCCCTTGCCAGGATTCAATTAATGATTTAATTAATGACTAAATCTTGTCTACTATCTTATGGATCTTAAGATTGAAACTGGACAGATTACTGGACATGTTTTAAAAGTTTCCTACTACTAAGAGACACTAGGGATCTATTGGCAGTTTAATATGTCACATAACCAATAATTTCTTTTAATGTATAAACATTTGTGTGCATGTGTTTTTAAATTCTTCTTCTTAGATTACTAGGGGCAATATTAGTGGTAAAAAAGTTTGTTACACACTTACATACAAAGGAGGTTGTGAAAATCTCTTCCCTAGGAAATTGTTAAAAGCAACACAAAACCCTCCATTGCTTTCACAGGCCTGCTTCAAAGCAAGTTGATGAACTCTACCAGACAATGCCTAGAAATTATTTCCTGGCACAAGATCTCTTAGCAGGACAGCAAAGCACTTCCCCAAAGCTGCATTAGTTCTCACAGTAAACCCCAGGGAGGGGGATCAGCAAATGTTCTAGTGGAATGCCTGGTTAATACCTCTTCCAATAGCATCCCATAGAGTTTAGGACAGTGTTTTTACACATTCCAGTAAGCAGAGATTAATTTGGACTAAACCTGAATATTCTTCATATGTTATTAAACCAAATGTTCTATGATCAGCACCCTAGAAATAATGATGCTGATGGAGATGATCTAAGATTGCTAGAGCAAAGGAGGCAAGTCCAGCTAGAACGCAGGACATTTGAAGACTGACAAGTCTTCGGAGGTGGCTGTGTTGATGGCACGGCTTTGATCAGGAGGATACCACATGAGGGTAGAGAGTACCTGGGAGAGAGAATGGAGAGACAAAGATGGGAGGTGGGCTGACAAAAAAAAAAATACCAAAACAAAAGTCCTGTTTTGTCTTAACTCGTTGTAGCACAGATGTGTGAACTAGCAGAGAGTCCTCCTAACACTTAATCTAACATCCTGCAACACCCTGTAATTTCAACATGCCTAAGCACAGAGATCTAAACTTGAATCAATGACGTCCCTATCCTCAAGAAGCTCCCAATCTAGTGTTTCTGTGCTACACTAACAGAAGTGTACTAAACTGCACTACCTGAAAGAGCAGGGCATTGTCTCATAAAGCATGGGTGTATTCGTTTCTTACATGTAGAAAGCAAGGCAAGCAGGGATGAAAACTAAGCCTAACACCTCAAAAGGCATATAGTAAGGAATATTTCTGGCATGAAACTATCTCTTCTGAATGTGTCATTTCATTTCTTCTTCAATGATGTCTTTAGTAAATATTAACAGAGTACTTACAGTGTTCAAGGTGCCAGTGTTGCTCTCAATAATTTTTGAGTAGAAAAAACAAGTCTTTCTAGATTCTGAATGCTATTGTCTGAGTTCTTATCCTAGGACTGCCTTGTAAGAACTCCCTTTGCTGTTTCAGTTTATCAAACTCACCTGAATCTAACTCTTCGAAGGGAGGCGATGATTAGGGTGAAAATGAGGGAGAGGGCCTGTAGTGGTGGCTCAAGCCTGCAATCCTAGCACTCAGGGAGGCTGAGGCGGGAAGATTGCTTGAGGTCAGGAGCTGGAGACCAGCCTGAGCAAGAGCAAGACCACGTCTCTACCAAAAATAGAAAAAATTAGCTGGGTGTGGTAGTATGTGCCCGTAGTCCCAGCTACTTGCAAGGCTGAGGCAGGAAGGATTGCTTGAGCCCAGGAGTTTGAGGTTGCAGTGAGCTACGATCACGCCGCTGCACTCTACCCAGGGTGACAGAGAGAGACTCTGCCTCAAAAGAAAAAAAAAAAAAGAAAGGAAAAAAGAAATGAGGGAGAAGCAATAATATCTATAGCACAGCCAAGAAGAGAAAGGGGACTATAGGAGATGTGGATGTATGGGGGCAGGGGCAGGGGGTTGAAAAAAGAAGCCTTCTGAAAAAAGAAGAAAATAGAAACTAAAAGCAAATAAAACCAGGAAAATTAACATATAATGACAAAAGGAAAGAAATGGAGACGTAAGCCTGAATGTAAGCTGAGAAAAAGATTGGCTGTCTCACTGAAAAGTAGGCCAGGTGGGCCCAGTGGCTCATGCCTGTAATCCCCGTTCAGAAGGCTGAGGCACATTCACCTCTCCTCGGTTTCCTGGAAATTGACAGTTAGATCTAAAGACTTGATCGTATTCAGTTTTCTTTTTCTTTTCTTTTTTCTTTTGGCAAGACTAATTCATGCATAGTGTTGTGTGGTTTTGTTGAGTTGTACATGGTTGTCTTTATTTTTTGTGATTTTCATCAGACAATGATAATCACTGCCATAAGTCCTTACGTGGATGTTTCTCCAGGCATTCTGATTACCTAACATATATTCTACAGGAGATTCCTCAGTAACTATTCATAGGAACACTATACCCTGACTTCTTTAAGTTTGTCTGTGGCCTTTATACTTAAAGTTCTGTTAATATTTGGCTGAACCCTTAGCTCCCATTTTCCTAATTTGGGAGTATCCTAAATATGTTACTCCATTGTCTTCTAGAAAAAAAAAAAAAATCAGCTGACAAAAAATTCTGGTGACAATCTGATATTCTTTCCCTTATTAATGTAGTGCTTGTTCAGCCTGGATGACCATAGAATTTTTTTTCTTCTTTTATTTAGTTTTTCCTTTTTATAATCCAATGGTTTTTTCATTTTCTAGGTAGACTTTGTATAGTCCCTTTCCAATTTTAATTTTAAATCACTTAAAAATTTATTTCAGGAAAGTTTTCATGAAGTTAGAAAGGTTAATATGGTTTTATTCCACTATTTTAGTTTTCTTTCTTGGGAATTCCTAATATGCATATGTTTAATCTTGGCAATCTGCCTGTATCTATCACTTTTTCTCAAATCCTTATCTCTTTATTTCTTTTATTTTTTACTGAAGCGTAGTTAACATACAACAGAATTCATCCTGTAGAACATTTCCATCACTCCAGAAAGTTCTCTCATGCATTTTTGCAGTCAATTGCCACCCCCTTACCCATGTATACATACTTCCATCTCTAGCAACCACTGATCTATTTTCTGTCCCCACATTTTGCCTTTTTAGAATGTCATTTAAATGGAATCACACAACATGTATTCTTTCTTGTTGATTTCATGTAGCATAATGTTTTTTGAGATTTATTCATGCAGTTACATGTATAAGTAGTTCATTGTTTTTATTGCCAAGTAGTATTCCTTTATGAATAAAATTATCTTTCCACCAACTAATGGGTATTTGGGTTGTTTCTAGTTTGGGGCTATCATGAATAAGTCTTTCTCCCTATCCATAGTCTATTTTTCTTAAGGTATTATCTGTTGTGTTTATTTGCCCTTGTGTTCTTTCCTTCTAGCATAGTTTTCATTCCTTAAATTATTTTTCCTTTTATTTCTAATTCTTTCCTGAGTTTTTTCACCTTTCTTTTAAAATATTCCTTTTCTTCAATTATATTTCTGAGTTTTTCTATTCTGATTCATGCTTTTATATCATAGCTTCAATCATTTTCTTAATTGCTTTTGGCTCAGTTGGAAATACTAGATATCATTTTCATAAGTTCTGTGGGCATATCTTTCTGGCATGCTTTCATTGTCTGTAAACATGTTATTCTGTTCTTCATTCTTCTTTTAAAAAAATAATTTTATATAGTAATCAACCCTTTCTGTTGCTCACTTTCTTCATTACTATTGTGACTACTACTAATACTTTTAAGGGCATTTGCATTTACAAATAATATAGGAAAACTTCCTAAGGAAAGAATATACAAAACCAAGTATAGCATCAGCAACACATATAATTATACAGCTTATGTCATCTGTGGAAATTACTGTGCATGAATTTTATGAAGTCAGTATTTATCCTTACTTTACTGAAGAAGAAATTGATATTCTGAAATTTAAAATCTTCTTCAAGTTTATAGTGAGATAATATTATTACAGCTCTAAGCTCCTAATTATCAGACTATATGTAAAGATGTACATAATTAGAACAAAGATCACTATCCTAACCTGAACAATTATCTTTTTTAAAAAGTAGACTTTTCTCTGCTTTGGGTTCCTTTTTAAAAAGTGAAAGCAAATTTGAAATATTTCTGACTGCTAATGTAGCTCCAGGGTCATAAAAGACTTTCCATTCTGAACAACTTAACTTTCTTTTGTACACTTACATGTATTTGTCAAGGCTTTTCATTCACACTAACTTGCTATCAAGTAGGCAGATGTAATAATATATGACTTTGGTCATTAGAAAATATCTGTAGCATATTATATCTGACAGAATCCCTAAATGGCAAAGTAAATAATTGTGAATTCCTGAAATGATGACCAGGTCAGTCTTGCAAAGTTAGGCAAGGAGATCTCAAGCAAATGAACAAAAGAGAAATGTTTAAATTTTCTACTTTGGCATGATGTGGGTCCAAATTGTATAATTAAGGCTTATGGCCTTTGAACAGAGATGAAAATGCCACCAGAACAATTCAGAAATTTCATGTTTGTGACGTAGATGGAAAGCGTGTGGTCCAGAGACCAGGCCCTGTCTGTGCAGCTTCACCAGGCGCCTGAACTCTATCGGGATGTCAGCGCCAGCAGCACACAGGGAAGAATTTCCAGTGTGGTCATCACACAAGTATCTTTCTGTTTGGTTTCACTCTCTCATCTAGCACTGTGTTGAAGTCCTAAAGTTGATCCTAGATTAACAAGAAGCTTGAGATTTTTTTGAGCTCTGCCTGCCCCAGCACATTGCTGGGTATGATGGGGGAGGGAATGCTCTCACCGTATTTGCTGTCAGTTATCCAAAGCAAGGTTCTAATTCTGAGTTACCTCCACTCCACACCAGCGCCATTTGAGGGACAAACAGTGAAGCAGATAAAATAGGGTTCAGAATCATACCTGATACTGCTAAAAATGTCCACTATCAAGGAAGCTTCAGGCCCTTCCGCTCTCCCACTTGATCAATACTCTTCTATATTGTATTTCTTCAGGCCCTACTCAGTAGATAGTAAGGCCTTCTTTAGTAGATTAATTCAGTAGTTGTCCAACCTTATCTTTACCAAGAAACCTTTCTTGTTAGCTTTCTCACTATTATCTAATCCTTTCCCTAGGGTTTCCAGTCCTTTTAAACTCCATGCTTTGAAAGATTGTGCCTGTTGAACAAACTAAATTTATTCAGAAATGATTAATTGATTTTTATGTTTTTCCCATGTAGTCAATGACAAATGTAACTGCTACTCAGAGTTCCCTGGCTAATATGAGATAAGAGGTGTTAGTTACCTCATGGACTTGATATAATTTCAGACAGAGGGCAATAAAAAAAGTCAGTCTGTGAAGCCATATTTTGGATAAATGTACAATTTCCATCAGGCATTTTGAAGTTTCGAAAGTAGTTTGAAGATTATCATTTATTTGAGTATCACAGGTTGAAGACTGCTGATTTTTTCATATTAAATTATTGCTCCTAATGCATGTTATTGCCTCCTCTTGGGTAAGATAATACCTTTCTTTGATTAAAATGCATATAATTATTAGCACTAAAAAAGTAGCAAGTCCATTAAGAGTTATAATTGAGGTCCATGGACAAGATCCAATTCCCTGACTTGGGTCATGACCAATTCTGTCTGCCACCCACAGATATGTGACAATTTACCTATTTTGAGACAGATATTTTGACCCAGCTATTTGATAAACTATTACTGAACCATAATATAAACTTCACTGCCTGAGATTTAACATCCACCAAAATTATTTGTTTCAATTTGATAGCACAATTCATTTTAAAAGACATGCTATCGGCTACATATTTTTGTTACTTTATAATGAAACAAAAAAATTTTGCATGTTTACTTCTGAAAACATTTGTATTTAGTGATTTAAATAGTATTACAGCTTTATACTCCATATTTTGGTTTTTGTAAAAAGGATTTTGATATCTTTTTGTTCTTTTTGAAGTCAATTGAACTACATTCTGTAGAATAAAGACATTATTTCTACTTTTTTTCATTTTGAAAGACTTGCCAAATTAAATACAATGGCACTAATGACATTCAAAGTACCATAAGACTATTCAGCATTAATTAAATCATGGTTAATTTTGCTTTTCATATAAGCACTGTGATGATATTTCAACCAATTTTGGTGGATCCCATTGGCATTGGCACTATTATTGTACCTGCTTTATAATCAAATGTACTCATGCATTTATCAAATCTTAACCGCTTCTAAATTTTGGTAATGTGTATATATCTGCCCTTTTCTACATATGCTCCTCCACCATTAAAAAAGCAGAAACAAAAAACAAAACAAAACAAATAAAATACCTTCAGCTCTTAAAAAAAAATTGCCAGGTAAAGGTTATAACAAAATCCCTCCCTCGATCCCTTACTCTCTCAAAGTGGCCACTCCAGAATGTCTTCTTTGATCAATCACCTTCGCCACCAACCCATCTTATCTAGACAGACAGTCAGTCAGTACTTTCAGTCATTTGTTTAGTATTTACACTTCATGTACTTCCAAAGTAGGATAGGGCAGGTTGTAAGCATTATGTAATTTAAAAACAGGACAGAACTAATAAAAACAGATTAGAGTAGATTTAAAGAAGATAAAGGGGACAGGGACTACAAGGTTTACTATATTTTTTCCCCTAGCATCAACATCATAAAAGGAAATTTTGAGGTGAACCAATTTTGCTTCAAAAAAAAAAGGGAGAAGGCAAGTAAATTGATTTTCAGATTAATTTTAAGGAAGAACTTCTTGAGATTTTGAGTAAACCATGCTTCATGACAATTTGGCAACTACACTGAGACAATATTCCAGTGGATAATTCTCACATCCACATCATCGCTATCCAACTGCATCAAGAAAAATACACAACCCAATTTTTAAATGAATAAAAGAAAGCAAAAAATTAAAATAAGGAAGCATTTATGTTGGGAAAAATAACCTTATTCATTCCAAATCTATAATTATATGCCTTTTAAACTATATGTGTATATATATATATGTAGCAAAAGGGAAATCTGAAATAAACAACTCTTTAAACACCTGAAAATGTATTATCTGCATTTTTACCTCATGGAAAAATCAAATTTTCACTGTATTTTATCTTCCTGTTGATTTGCTCTCGCAAACTTTTAGTCGTTGCCTCATGTTACTTCATTTTCTACTGCTTTATAGTTGAAAATATCAGCAAGTGCGAGACCAAGTGTTGTCCATGTATGTAAAGTCCTGTAGCATTGTAGTCAGGCATGGGCACATGAGAAGTTGTACTCTGGCTGGAAACCTTGCAAGCCTTTGGTTCCTGCAGAAGGACAGGCATTCTCATTGGCTGCATTCCAGAACATGATGTAGTGGAGGGGGTCTTCCCTTTCTAAATTTAAGAGCTCTGCTGCTTCTTAGAAGATATAGATGCAAAAAAATAGGAGGGCCATCAATCTTAATTTCTCTAAGTTATCTATTGCTATCAGATATTCAAAAAAAAAAAAAATACCAGTGAGAACAGATCCTGAGGGACGCCACTGGGGATTGACACTGAGGGAAAGGACTTTCAGGCATGTTCACTTGGTTCTGGGAGGACTTAGCCAACTGGTTGGTTTTATAGGCTGATGGAAATTTCCTGTATAACTTGACGGTGTTTGTACTCATAGTGTCTTGTGTAAAGTCATGAAGTGAATTAAAGTTAAGAGATGTGCTAAAGACAGAAACTCTGAGAGTTTCTAAGGAATGCTGTATAACTTGGATGCCATTCAGGAGAAATAGATTTGACTTGTAATTTGGCTTAAAGAGTAAGTTTGAAAAATTCTATTATCATCACAGGAATTTCAAGTGGCTAATAAGAATTTGGCAGTCTGATTTTCAAATGGCCCTGTTAGCCTACACAAGCATTGATTTCAAGAATAAACTTCTAGATAACTATTAGTTATCCAGCTAGACTACAAAATTTACTATCCCTCATCTGAAGGATAGTAAAAATCCTGCCACCTCCTGATTACATCATTACAGCTGTGCAATATACAGGAAGGGACACTGCATGGAAGGTCAGGAGGCTGGAGTCTAACCTAGATTCTGCCACATGTCAGCAGTGTAGACCTGAGAATTCATTTAACTTCTCTGGGCCTCTGCTTTCTCATTTGCAGAATGAGGAGTGAGTGGAGTTGGATGATATCTTCCTCCATTCTTGCCCCATTCTAACATGAAAACAAAACGTATCCCACTGCTCTAAATGTCCTCGTGTGGAAAATCCTAATTTCATATTGGTGTGCTTATGTCAATAATAAATGATGTTTCTGAAGCCAGGGGTTTCAGTCCCATGAATAAGTCTTTAACGGTCATGTTCTTACCACCACCACAATCCCCACCATTCCTTGACTATTAAACTAGGTCACAGAGGATTCAGGGTCCCTAACTTCCATCCTTACAGCCGAAAGATAGTTTAATATTATAGTATGAATATCATTCATGACAGTAACCTTTCCTTTAATTTTTAAAAAGTATTCATATATATTAATATTATTTTATTTGTATCTCTTAACTACCTAGAAAGGTAAGTGGTAGGTACTATTATTCCCATTTTGAATAGAAAAATTAAATGAGACTCAGAAAGGTTAGTGATTTGTCCCAGTACATATGAATGTACTCTCATAACCAACCAAGGAAAAGTTTATTGATATAGTCTCTAGAGGGCAGTTTAGCAATATATACCAAAATGTAAAACATGCTAGTCTTTCATCAAGCAATTCCAATTTTAAAATATTTTACACACATACACAAAGATGTATGCTCAAAGATAAGAGTCACTACACTTTTTACAATAGGGAAAAATCAAAGCAATTTATATGTCTATCAGTAGGAGACTATGAAAATAAATTAAAACACATCCAGGCAGAGGGATACTATGCAGCATTTAAAATGATAGTACAGAGCTGTAGTTAATAAAATGAAAATATGGTCACCACTTACCTCTGAGTTAGAGAAAGGAAGGTTAAAACATCAATCAGCACTATACAATAGAACTCTCTTCCATTATTGAAATGGTTTTCTTTGCTGTCCAGTACAGTTGCCACTAAATACAATTAAAATGTGGCTAAGGTAATCGAGGAACTGATATTTTTTTTCCAGTTTTATTTATTTAAATTAAAAAGCCACATGTCACTAGTGGCAGCTACCATATTGGACAGTGCAGTAAGACATATTATTGTGTGTGAAACTTTATAATCAGAAAGGAATATTAAACGTTTTATTTAAACATCAACAACAACGAAATCAACCAACCTATGTCTGGGAGACAACATGTATCTAGAAGATACAGGAATAAATTAGTCAACAACAGCTTTACCTAAGGAGCCACTGTGCCTACAACATGAGGCCCCAGTGCATCTTTTATATGCATGGTTTCCATACCTTGTCACAATTGTGCTACTTTGGCAAGTTTCCTAGCTACTAGCAAATAAATAGCTTTATGCCATGAAAGCTATATCTTTTGTGCTAGCTCTGCAGAACAGACCAAAAAGAAAAAGTGATAAATGGAAGGAAGCAGAAAATGGGAGCTTGAGCATTGAAAGCAGGAACAGATTTTTTTTAAAGGATGATAAATTATTCAACTCATTAAATGAATTTGTAGTAATTAGGAAGCTCATATTTTCTACTTATAAGTTTTTATTATATCAAAATGTACTGAAGCAACAAAATATCTTATTTTCTTATATACCAGCCAGTATAAAATTTAATCTTAGGGAATCATGCAGACTAGCTAAAGTAAAGGCTAATTTGACTTTTAAACCTGCATAAACTGGGAGGGATGTTTGTTCACATGTATTTCCAAACTCCAATCTGTTTGCAAATATAAAGTAAGAGAGCCAACCAATTTTTTCCACTACCAGATTATTAGATAGATGAAACATAATAATAAAATCACTTTCCCCATTTGTGTCATTCTCAATATTTTGCTATTATAAATAAGATGTAGTAAACATTCATATAGAAGGCTTTTTTCTATATTTGGGCGTTAAGGAAGACTTCTTAAAGACTAAATTAATTGGCCCAAATTGTAGCATTCTTAACAGTAAAACTATAATTAACCAAGGTCCTTGATTAATTGGATCCCTTTTCATCCCATTCATTTTTAGGAGGAAAAAAAATCCTAATTAGCCACGTATGGTGGCGTGTGCCTATAGTCCCAGCCACTCAGGAGGCTGAGTTAGGAGGATCACTTGAGCGCAGGAGTTCACTGAGCTATGATGACGCCACTACACTCTAGCCTGGGTGACAGAGCAAGACCCTGTCTAGAAAAAAAAAAAAAAAAAAAAAAAATCCCAAGAGAAGATATTGAAGAAAGGAGCAAACTTTCAGTGTAAATCTCTTAATACATCTAAATCTATAATATTCTATTATGTGAAAATAATGTTCCACATGATAACTTCTAAAACTGCAATATCTTTAACACTAAGAGAAAGCTTTAGGTATGCTCAGTACTATGTACTTGAAATTTGGAGAAGAAAGTGTACTAATACGCAGTAAAAATTTTTTAGTATGATGGAAAATCAAATTTATTTTTTATTTCATTCTGTTAACTAAAAACTTCAAATAAAATATGCCCTGTCCCTTGTAGGCCTTGTTAATTAAGGCTATATTTTATTGTGTTTTAATGACCAAAAGTAAATTATAGAAGAGCATATTATGATTGGTAGTATATGTACTTGCCACAAATCTAACGCACACACACACATCAGCTCGTCCTACCACAGTCACAAAAGCAGCAAGCAGTGTTCAGACTGAGAAATAATCATAATTAGAACTACTAACATTTATGTAGCATCTGCGGGATTTCAAAGTTCTTCTAAAGAATGATCTTACTTGATTTTTACAATAGCCTCTAGAGGTGACTATTTACAGCTAAGGAAATTAAGGCTGAATTACTGAATTTCTTAGTGTCTAACTTTCAGTAGGTAGCAGAAACAGGATCAGAACCAGGCCTGCCATCTCCAAATCCTGAGGCTTTCCACTCTGCCTCACTCCTGGCACTGGCCAGCAGGCAAGGAGGAGGCAAAAGGGCAGGGATGACAACTGATTCTCACTCATTTGAAGAACTCCCATTTCAGCATTAAAAGCTGGTAGATCTTAAAGAGGTATCAAGCGTTCATTGTTCCCAATGTGCTCCTGAAATCTCTGAGGCAGCTTCGACTAATTCAGCCATCATCAAGAAAGGGCCAGGACATCACAACATACCCTATAAATTCCAGAAGACGGCCACAACCCAGTTTTAAGAACACCTTTGACTGTTTTATCAGTGACAACCCATGTGCTTGGAATCTAGTTTCTTCTACTTGAATTCTATTAGCAGTCCTGAAGCCATATGATTCAAACCAAAAACTGGCAGTTTATTGGCAAGATCTCTTTCTAAAGCCTGTCCTTCCATCTCCCATTGACAGGATCAGAGCTCTCCTCTTCATCAAAAAAATCTTTTCTAAGAAAGCCCCTGGTATTTATTCTTGGTGTGAATGTAAGCTAATGCATTACTTATCCCAATGACACTGATTTTTAATGCTTATAATTACAGAAAGAAAGCCTCTGGGGAAGGTAAAGAAAATTTGTGCTTTAAAGAGCAGACTAAGGAGTTAATTTTTCAAGGTGAAGATCTCTCCCGCAATCTCACCTTCTACCTAGGACTGGGGGTTTCCCCAAAGCCCCTGACATTCATGTTATGTGAAGAAACCTAGTGCAAACAAGAATCCAGATGGCTATTTTCCACGAAACACATGACTGTGGAAAAAGTATGCATTTTTAATATCTATCTATCTATCTCTCTCAGAATCATTCCATTCTGAAATCAGGAAAAAGTGAACTGAAAAAGCAATATGATACAGTGTACTATAGCTGTTAATTTGGAGTCTCCAGTGAATGAGTTTCAAAGGGTATCCTGAAATAGTATGCAAAATATTATAGGCATATGTGTGCAATGTCTTGAGAAGATAGTTTAGTTTTCATCACATTCTCAAAGAAATTACTAATCTAAAAAAGGTTAACACAGACTTTAGGATTAGAAAGACCTAGTTTTCATTCTAGCTCTACCACTGTCTAGCTATATGACCTTAGGCAAGTCAGTTAACCTCTCTGTGCCTCAGGTCCCTCGCCAGAGGGCCAAGTATTATTATAAAAATTAACTGGGATGATGCACGCACTTTGAGGAAAACAAAGCATAAAGGCTAAATAGCTGGTTAATATCATTACTAGAAGAGTAAAGAACTTGAGGTACTTCAAGAGGAAGAAAGAGTCCTCACCCAGATGCAGAAAGAAGAGATTGGGGATCAGGGCCACAAACTTGGCAGAACTGATAGTTTGCTTAGGACAGCGGTCCCCAACCTTTTTGACACCAGGGACCAGTTTCGTGGAAAACAGTTTTTCCATGGACGTGGGGTTGGCATGGAGGGGTAAGGGTGCGAATCGCCCTCTTGGCTCCACCTCAGATCACCAGGCGTTGGATTCTCATGGGGAGCGTACAACCTGGATCCCTTACATGTGCAGTTTGCAGTGGGGTTGGTGCTCCTATGAGGGTCTGATGCCCCTCACTGATCTGATGGGGGGCAAGGCTCCGGGATGATGCCAGCGATGGGGAGCAGCTGTGGGTGCAGATGGGGCTTTACTCACTCACCCTTCTCTGCTTGCCTCCTTGCTGTGTGGCCAGGTGCCGTCCCAACCTGGGGGATGGGGAGTGCAGGCTTAGTGTATGCCTGGTTACCTTCACAAAATGTTATGGCTTTCTAGCTCTTTAGTTCTTTAGTTCTTTCTAGCTCTTTAGCTCTTTAGTGCTCTTTAGTTCTCTCACTTTACAAATGGAGGAAGCTGAGACCCAGAAAAGGGAGGCATTGCCACATCATAAAATTAGTAACAAAACTTGGATGCCAGATTTTGCTTCAAGTCCAGGCAATTCAGAACAAAGAGACGCTGCCACAAGGTATTGTTATCCAACTACAAACAAAAATCACTCAGCTTCGCCTGATTTATAGATGTTTTTTGCTCCTTGAAAGAGGACCTTTGGTCCCAGGTATTATTAATCAAGATGTCAGTGCATTTCATGTCTAGTCCTTCCCATCTGTGCTCCTTACTACAGAAAAAGCAGTGTTCCTGGTTAAATTTATGATTGATTGAAATATCTTAGTGTACCTGTTTTAACCTCTAATACCAAGATTCCTACTGTAGGAGCTATTAGAGAGAATGCCATGAGTGAGCACATTCTCTCACTTGGATAGAGAATGGATGTAAATGAATATTAGGCTGCCAACTGGTCCAAGATGGAGTTGGGCTCACAATTCCACTTTCTTTCAAACATGAATATGTTACACAATGAAAATTTTGAAGAATTGAACTCATAAAAGACTTTTATAGGGCTTTGAGATTTAATTTGGCCCAAAATTTGGGTTATATTAACTGGAGTCTGTTGTCTTTGAAGAAACTTAAGGCTACTTAACACCTCATTCTTATTAAGAAAAGTGTCAAATTTTGCTCTGAGTTAATTCTGGCAAAATTCTGTTTTTTTTTCGGCCAAGCCCTAAACTCAAAGCTGCTATGAACAATTATACTAACTTTAAAATGCTTGTAAGTACATTTTGTTATTTCTCTGAAATATCCTTGGGAATTTATGGTTTCCCTAGCATGCTAATGCCACTTAGAAAGAGCAAAAAGAAAATTTTAAATGATATGTGAAGATCCAATCAATTCACTAACCAATATAGTGTTTGCAATTTTATTTAAAGGAGTAGAAGAACCTTCCCTTAAAAAGTTTTTAGACTTGTTTGAGAAAACTAGAAAACAACATATGAAAAAAAGGAAATAAAAATGTCAGGTAGTAAGCACTGATGGTAAATTATGAATCAAGATACTAGATGCTCATAGAGCAATGTGTTTGAGTATACACGAAAGCCTTCCAGTAGACAGAAGAGTGTGTGCTAGGCATTAGATCACTAGTTTGAAGTCAGATGTAGATGAGAATTGTTGTAAGTGTAGAATTTATGCTGTGATGTCTAGTTGGGGTCATGATATAGGAAAGAGAAACATAATCATCTTAAATAGTTTCAGTTTGGAATAAGAGTTTTTGGCTATCTTTGGCTAATAAATATACAAAAATATCAATAAAAGACCACAAACAAATAAAAAAATAATTAAGTTTGATGAGTAATAAAACATTGGCTTTTTAAAATAAAAGCAGAAACCATAAAATTCTATTAAATAAATGCATAGTCTTTATAAAGTTTTATGCTTTAGGGTTCAATAAATTTGTTCTAGAAACTTGCAATGCATTTATGGAATTACCTTTTAAAACATGTAGTCAATTTTAGGACAACCACATTAAACAGATATGAATTATTTATTCTTATATTTATGATCCTGTGGCAAAAAAAATATAGTTGCTGTATATCAGTAGGAGATGCTAACTAAGCCCAACAATTCTGAAAATCTTAACAGCAAAACAGATGTCTCTCTTCTAGCTCTGAGAAAACTCATTATTTCTAACAATATATTTTTACATATCTACAACTTAATTTAGAAAATTTTCAAAAGAAATATTATTTTTAAAATATTGACACCTCAGGCTTATAACTAATAAGAAGAGATACATATATATGTAGATCACAAAAAACAGAAGAAAAATGAAAGCATGAAATCATATGCATAAAAAATGTCATCTTCTGTATTAATCCATACAGAGTTTAGATTCTTTTTGATTTATCTAGTTCAGTATTCATTGTAAAAGACATAATCCAACAGAGATATATATATATATACACACACACACACATATACTTAAGGGAGAACTACCAGAATTAACACATTTATACAGAATCCAGCAAATCAAGTCCACATATGTATTAACCAATAGTTTTTGCCATGATAATAAGGTAACTGTGTGCCCACTTATAGAAATCCTACATTTGTCTGTATAAAATATAGTACAGAAAAATTCAAAGCTAAAATACCTCATCATCTTTGAATGTCTTCTTGAAGTAATCATTCTTTAATAACCTCAAGTTTTTTTAACCAACATGATTTACCTCTAAATATTCATTGATGTACTATTTTTGAAATTGCAAACAGAACTTTTGTGGTGAGGATTTCTCCCCCAAGTCATAACCCTAAAGTGCAAAATGTCCAGGATGCTCTGTCCCAGGACAAACAAAATGAAAATAGGCAGCCCCTCAGATTTACAGTGTAGATGTGGGAACTAATTCTCCCTAAGGAAGATCTGCCAATTATTCATGTGCCTAAGTCTATTAGTTTTCATTCAATCATTTCTCGTGTATTTAAAAAATTTAAGAGAATAACATAATACATTTAAAGTATATAGGCTAGTGTCTGGTATGTACTTAATTCCCTTCCCTCCCTTTGCTTGTACTGACTTTATGAGGTCACTTGAAAAACTGAAAAGGTTCAAACAAATCATGTAGAAGCCTTTGCTCCTAAAAAAGTGACTTTAAATCCCTGGCTGTCTGGTTGGGAGGAAAGGGAGCATGAATGGAAAAAGCAAGATGTATCCAAAAACCCTCTGCTCAAAAGTATCTCCTTCCATGGATTATTAGCTTTGGCTGTCAGTGAAATCACCTGGGGAGTTGTTAAAAGACTGATGCTGAGTTCAAACCCAGATTCTGAGGTAGCTGGTCTAGAACACAGCCAGAGCAATGGGTTTTTAAAGCTTTCCAGGAGATTCTACCATGCAGCCAGAGGTAAGAGCCATGGTCACTACACATCCCATACTAGGAAATCAATTGATTTGTTAATGTTTCTCATTAAAGATGTTCATTCCTTGTTCCACCCACTTCCATGTTAGGATACTAGTAATTCATACCTTAGTATAATGTCATTTCAATTAGATCACATGCTTCCCATCTTTCAAGATTTAAAATTTTGAAGAGGAAAGAGTGGGCAAGGTAGCAGAAAACAACAAAAAGAAGGAAATAAGTTCTCACCTTATTCAGGGTATGACACCCCTACTCAAACCGACCTCAGGACTTTATTTATATCCCCACTTCAAACTACTCACATTCCTGCTTGTGACAAATGAAAATACACACAGGTTGGATCTTCTTCTTAATTAAAAAAAAAAAAAAAACATGAGCTATCCCACCCTTGCATCCATTCATCTTAACAGTCTAGTACAAGAAAACCAGAACCATTATCTTTTTTTGGTAAGAGATGGGATCTTGCTGTGTTGCCCAGGCTGGAATACAGGGACCATTCAAAGGTGTGATCCCACTACTAATCAGCGCAGGGAGTTCTGACCTGCTCTGACCTGGACCAGTTCACCTCTCCTTAGGCAATTTGGTGTCTGCCTCTCCTGGGAGGTCACCATATTGATGCTGAACTTAGTGTGGACACCCAATCCGCATAGTGCACTACAGCCCAGAACTACTGAGCTCAAGTGATTCTCCCACTTCAGCCTCCTAGGTAGCTGGAACTACAGGCTCTTGTCACCATACCTGGCATTACCTTATACTTGATAACAACTTAAATTTCTTACACCTGTAGAGGGGTATGAGGTCAATGCACTAAAGTAGAAAGAATATTAGACTTGAGGCTCAAAAAGCAGGATGTGATGTCTAAGCTGATCACTTACTAACCTTTTGAGACTCAATTTCCTCATTTCTAACACTGGGTTGTTGCAAGGATTAAATAAGATATTGTAAGTGAAACTCCTGGTATATATTAGGCACTCTATGAATGCTACTGAACTGAAAACTCTCCAGGCAAGGAAAGGGTTAACTTACGTTCTACCTCTGACGGTTGCCCCTGCAAACATCTAATCCCCTGAAACCACAAAAACAAATAGCTATTGTTTAGTGATAGCTCATAGTTCCTTATCAAACAAACATTTTTAAGTAACAATCCCCGATAACACTTCTTTCATCAAAGTAATGCCAGTTTCTTCAGATTTTTCTCACTGGACTCATTTTCAAATCCTTTTATGATATTTATCACTTTGCTCTAAACTCTGTTTTCATAGTTTCTTTCAAATTGTGAAGTCTGTGATAATCCCCATTTTCCATGCCACTTTTGCTAATTAAAGACTAGACAGCTGGACAATCTGGTAGACTTGTTGAGCCACCTTGACAATTAATGCTCCCATTCTGAACTCTAAATACATTAATGCATATGCATTCCTGAATACCCAAAGATCTTTCATAATAATATATGTCAAAACCACCAACATTAATTTTTCCAGGTTTCCTTTCCCATGTCTTAACCAAGAGCATTCATGTGTAGTACAAAAGAGGTGCTAGGTCTGAGACTTAGATCATATCCCAAAATCATGATGAAAATACATTATTCATTCAACAATGAAAAAGTATTTATTTAGCACTTAGACTGTTTTTCAGCATTGGATTGGGCAGGGTATGGGGGGAATAATTACTCAATAATTAATTGAGACAGATTTTTTTCCTTATAATTGGGTCTTCTAAATATCTAAAATTAGCCTTTTAAATATCGAACATCTTTTTTTTCAACTGTTTTTATTAGTGAATGATGCCAAATATTCTTACACAATCTAGGCACTAATTATAGGAAAGTCTTTTCCACTATTAAGCACCATTATGAAATCATACTCCCAAGACACTTGTCTACTAGTATCCAGCTTCCCTAAAAAGACATACTGTCAGTTGATTGGGCTGCCACAACAAAACACCTTAGACTGGGTGTTTTATAAACAATAGAAATTTATTTGTCATCGTTCTTGAGGCTGGAAAGTCCAGGCTCAAGGCACCAGCAGACTCGTTGTCTGGGGCAGGCTCGTTCTCTACTTCTAAAATGGCACCTTGCTGCTGCCTTAGCTCCCTCACATCTTTTTAATGAGGTCACTAATCTAATCCATGAGAGTAGAGTCCTTATGACTTAATCAGCTCCAAAAGGCCCTACCTCTTAACACTATCACATTGGTGATTAAGTTTCAACACATGAATTTTGGGGGGACACATCAAGACGATAGCACATATCAACCAAAAAAGAGATTACAGTCACACATTTGGGCTTTGAGAAAATAAAAATTTTAAACATCCTCATACCCACCAACAGATAAATCACCTTCATCTTCCAGTTTCCTGAGATTTGGCATATGCCTTTGGGGTTGCCAATTTAACGGGCATTTCGCATAAGTTCTACTCCCATATAAGAACAAAAACCAAAATGTTGTACAAAATAACACCAGATTACATTCACTTGCGTGATATGTTCCAAAATTAAAGTACACCTCAAAGATACTGAGGAAAGTTGAGAATGGTCTAAAGTAGTAAGTATCAAACTAGGCCTTGATTCAGAGAAAGACATAAATTTTACATCATGACCAAGCGCATATATATGTATACAATTAAAACCAAGTTATACAACATAGTATTTATCCTTACTTTGTATAATTCTTTTCCACTTCATTGTTTTAGCTCTTTAATTCACTAAATTGATTTCACAACCCACTAAATGGTTTGAGACCTACTTCTTGAAAAATAATGGTCTGAAGGAAGGAAAGGAAAGGAAAGCAAAATACTCTTCCCAGAAAAGAAAGATATTTTGCCTTCAATCTTAAACTGATACTTATTTAAGTTATGTGTTGGAAACCACTCAAAGATGGTATAATTTGAATGCTTCAGGCTTTAACACACGGTCAAGCTAACATTAAGATCAGAATTCTCCAAGCCCCCAACTATTGATGTCAGAAGTTTAGTTCCACTGAGAATTCCCTTTATCAAGAATTTCTGTGAATCCAAGGGTATGCGTTAGATATGCCCTAGAATCAACCCTACTGTTACTCACTGCCACGGCCATCAGATCCTGGACCATTACACCCATAGCTGTCATCTTAGTGCCACCATTGCCATCTCAGGCAGAGCTCACTATTTAGGCTCTGGCAGTGAAAGAAAGAGAACAATCTTTCCCTCTGCACCTGCCAAACACGGGGAACGTCAGTTTCAGCCTATCAGGAGGTCCTCAAAGTCACACCTACAGCCTTTTCCCCTCCGTGGTTACCCACACTGTTTGGTGCCTGCTCAGGATGGGTTTCAGGGCTGGTAACATACTGTACCACAGCCTATCACTCCCCTTTCTCTCCTCACACTGGGACAGACTCCTTGCCCCACGGTGACCAGGAATCCTCTCCCAGGAGCCCAGTTTTCCCTGGACTCCCATCATCTTCAGTCAGTTAGGCACATCTGATGTGCCAAATCCCAGAAGTGTAGAACATTCTACTCTTTTTCCGAGTAGGCCCTCACGACCCCCTGTGATGAGTCACGGGATATCTGCATTAACTCCAGATATCAGGCACATTTCAGCCTGGGAACAGCCTAGTCAGAACATCTTGTAAACAGAGTCTCTGTTGAATGCTCTAACTTTGAGAAGCAGGCCTAAATCAAAGCTACAGACACAAATGTCACATGGAGGTGATTTAGAGTAGAATCTATCTAAAGTAAGTTTTTGGAAGGCCAATTCCAGCTAAGTCACTTCAAGACTTCTTTTTATTATCCAGCCATGCCATTTAGCCTATGTTAGCTAGTCTAAGCCTTGCTTCTTTCCTGCTATCATGTTTCCAGGAGTACAAATAATATTCTCCTGGAGAAGACTGTTAATCAGGAAGCAGATATGCCTACTTTGCCTGTTTAGCCCCCAAATATAATACATTCACCCAGACCAGAGGTCTCAGTTACAACCAAAACCTTTTAAGGCTCTTGGTCTGGTTTTCCTTGCACAGCATAGCTTCTGAATCCAAAGAGGGAGGGTGAAAGTTTCTAAAAATGGCTCAGCTGGTTTCTCATACTTCTTACTAAAGAATATCTGGAAGCTAAGAAGCAAAATTTGTAGATTGCATTTTCAGCTGAAAATATAATGGAAAAAAGTACTCAGTATATTTCATCGTTCCCATTTTTTAATCTTTGTTTTTATTCACTCTCAAGAACAATCACTCTACCATGAGAACTTTGTAATAGTGGTTTATAGTTCACTTTAGAGGTAACAGTAAAATTTCCCCTAAGAACTTGGAAATAAAGGAGATAAGAGTGGTCTCTGAGAAATAAACTTTAAGATCAGCACAACAACCAAAAGATAAACAAAGGCACCTTTAAAGAAAAAGAGTAGCTCTGAGTCTAGAAGACCTGAGAGTACACATTAACCAAAATTAGGACCAAAGAAGGAGTCATACAGAAAGGGCGGTGCGAGAGGGGCCAGGCATGGTCTTCTATAGAAAGAACAGATTCCTAGGCAGACTCCCCAGGCAAGATCTCCAAGACTTACGAACCACTCGCAGACTCTCCCTAATGGGAGAGCAATGCCCCAAATATACTTAGGCCTTGATTCATCCACTGCTTTTATCCTAATTCAGTCCTCACCGAGAAGTCTCCCTTATGTGACTTGCTGTGCAAGCCTGTCTACAGGGAGAGAAGGCACTGTCTGATTTGGACTCACCTATACAACCACAGATGTGAATTGAGCCCCTACTAAGTGCTTGGCCCTGTCCTAGGCAACAGAGATACAGTGGAGAATTAGACATTTGAGGTCCTTGGGTAAAACACAATTAAAAAAATCAATAGAATAATTTCAATGGTAAGAGCCATCAAAAAAATAATAAAGCTGGGTGATAGACTAGATAATGGCTCAGTAGTGGGTGTTTTAAGAACAGGGACCAAGAATGGCTTGTTTGAGAAAGTGACATTTAACATAAGATCAGAGACAGAGCCTACCCTGAGCATATTCCAAAAGCGTGTTTCAACCACATTTTTTAGAAAGTTACACATTGACACAATGGTAGAGAAGACTTAGAGTATGCAATGTGAAATGGAGTGTGAGATGTGTGGACAAGTTAGGTAAAGGGTAGCTTCTATTTTTGTGCTTGCCCCTCACCACACACAGCACACCCCTACTTCCTCACTCCCAACCACTGCCCAACCCTCTCCCAGGCTTGCACCTCCAGATGTTAGAACATGCCTGTGCCTCTGGCTGACAGTTTGATGAGGATCCCAAATCTGCCATGTGACAATAGAGGAAGAGAGTTTCTAGGCAGAGGGAACAGGAAGAGCTGTGAGACAAGAACTAGCCTAACATTTCTTTGGAACTGCCAATGCACCTGGAGGTTTAAGGGAAAAAGCAACAGGAATCAGAGCTAGAGAAACAGGCAAGAGGGGAGTCACAGGAAAACATTTGAGTTTTATTGTAAGTACAATAGGAAGCAAGGGAGTGACATGACCTAATTTACATTTTTAAAAGATCCCATTGGCTACTGTGTGGAGAATAAACTGTAAGGGCGATAAAGGTAAAAGTAGAGTGAGAAGAGATCCTAAAAGTAGCGTAGGCAAGCAGTAATGTGAGTTGACTAGGCTGGCAAAACAGTAGTGTTAGGGAGAAATGAATGACTTTAGGGTATATTTTGGAGATGAATTCCCAGGACTTGTTGGTAAACATACCTGTCGGGTAGAGAGTCATGCTTTGGCTTGGCAGAGTGGTACTTTTTATTGAAATTGGGAAGACTGGGAGAGATTAAGAGCTCTTTGATGGGCTTGAGATACCCACTAGAGTTACAAGTGGAGATACAAGTTAGGCAGCTGGGGCTCCTGAAAACACTGGGATGAATATATAAATTTGAAAATTATCTACACTTAGATGGTCTTTAAAACAATGGGCATTCCCATCCCCTTGATGATTATTTTTCACTGTAAATGAATAAATTAAGTAGCTCATCAAGGGAGTGGGAGCCAAGCTGAGACATCCCATAGCAGATGGCTGTCCTTGCCCAGGTGGGGCCTGCTCCTCTGCTTTGCCTCAACTGAGAGCTGCTTCTACAAGGTTGTTTTGTTGTGTTCCCACATGTAAAACATTGTGCCCAAGTTCCCCTTTATCCTTCCTGATTGAAGGAAATTAGAAATATTTTACCCCAAAATATGGCATTTTGACATGCTAGACTGACTGAAGAAGGCTCAAGTTCTCTCTGACCTTCCCGCCTGCCCCCACCATTGGCATTCCCAAAAAAGTTAGTTTCTTTATCTTCTTAAGATCCAGAACCACCTAGGAAAATAATTGTTCTTTTCTTCCCCTACCTGTAAGACCAGGAACGTGTCTATACCTGAGTAGAGTCTTTAAGATAAGGTCCTGGCTCTCAGACTCATTCAAATTCCAAAAAGAACTATTTGCCGGTTAATCTTTGTTCCCACCCATTCATCCTCCCTAGCAATCCTTCATTGCCCCTCAATGGAATTCCTCGTTTCTCCCTCCCATAACCCATTTTACCAAAAAGACATATAAGCTTCTGAACCCCACTGGGGAGTTGAATCTCCATTCTGAGGGTTCCTGTGTATACACGTTAAAATAAATTTGTATCCTTTTCTTCCTATTAATCAATCTGCCTCATGTCAGTGATTTTTCAGTGAAACTTTATGGGGACAGAGGACTTTGCTCCCTACAGTTTGGCAAATCTTTGGGTCAGGCAGAGGCCTTTGTTCCCTATAGGATCAATGTGAAAATCTGAAAAACTCATGTGCATTTAAAATATTTTTGAAAAATGCATGAAAGTGTTCATTTGATTGATTAAAGAAATATTACACAAATAAAGGGGAAACTTGGCAAAGCAGATTAAGAGACAAACTAAACCCTTGTGTAGACTGTTTTAGAGGCTACAAGCAATGACCAGAGCTCCTTCACTTTGAGTTCTATGTGGAAGGACTCTATTTTTACAGAATATTTGAGAACATTAAAGAGAATGTTGGTCAAGTAACTTGATGAAATTAGCACTAAAAAAAGTCATGATAGAAATCCTAAAATTAAATGAACATAAAATAATTTCAATTCATCCCTTTAACAGTCACTGATTGAGTAACTACTATGCGATTACTGTGTTGACTTCATGCCTGCCTGGGGCTCTTTTCTCAGCAGAGGAGATGGACCATACTGTTTGGTAGATAGTGGGGTCTCTGGCTGTCCTCATTGCAGGGCAAGCACCCTGCTTTAGATAACCACCAAAGGAGAAGGGAGGAGGAGTGCACTGCCAATCAGAACTCAGCATGCTAATCACAAAAGGGGATTCGCTCAGAAGGAATTCCCAGAAAGCCAAGCAGCACAGGTGCAGCAGGATCTAGAAGGTGATCAAAAGTAACCTCAGGCCAATTACCATGTTGTTAGTATAAATCTGCACTGTGGTTTTGCCCCCCACCCCAGTGGGCTTTCAAAGAGGCTCACAGGAAATCTGCATGCACAGTAAGACTCAGGTTATACAGCTAATAGCTGTCCATCAAGGTGACACATGAGCCATGCCTACCAGGGAGGGTCCAACCCAAACAATATATTAATAATATAAAACTTTAGTTAATGGTCAGAGCCTCCTGTAGCAACAGGGGCCCCTTTGCTGTCTGTGGAGAACATATCTTGCCTTTGCTCAATAAACTTTGCCTCTTGCTTGCTTTGATACTGGTGTGTCTCATCATTCTTTGGCAAGAGCACACCAAGAACCTAGAGCAGATTGCCAAACCTGACAATACTAAGGGATGGAACTGATGGAGGCAGATGTGAGATGCCTTTTGACCAAGGTGAGCACATGACAGGCATTTCCAATGAGAAAAATACAAATCACTCCAGAGATGATTTCTCAAACACTAAATATAACCCTATGGTAACTACATGAAAACTTTATATTCCTATTTGGTACTAAAATTTAAATTTTCATTTCTACATTATTGATGTAATTAAATGAAGTCAATTGATCCATTAACGTTTTTAATAACGCTTAACATTTTTTGGGGGGGGAGTCTCCTAAACATATTTCCATTTTGCCCCCATTCTCCCTTATCATTTACCACCTTTTCTCCTTTTCTGTGTAAATCTGAAAGATTCTAGAGAGCAGTAGTGGACTTTCCTTACAAACTTAACCCTGTATCTACTCACGGGTGTCACATGTAAGTGTAGTATTGGAGGGGACAGAGAAGGAGAAAGAACAATGTGGAGCCTCCTAATTTCTGTTTTACTCTAACCCCATGGAGTTGGAGACTGTCTCTTCTGATTAAACAAACCACGTTTCAGGGACTGAGTCACATCACTCCCTGCCACCATAGCAGGAAGCTGGCTGGAGTTTACATTCTGTTGAAGCTGATTCCTAGCCATCTCTCTCCATTACACTTTTGTACTTTCTCCCTCAAGAACCTATAGAAAGGAAACACCAGGCCTGCTCAAGCTGGGAGCAGCCCCGCCACCTTTGAGATTCTGGCTCTTTTGTCCCTCCCCCCTTGTCCCTTGCTCACTTGAACACTCTCTCTAATGTGGCAGTGAGTCCAGGATCCATTGAACCAGCCTGAGAAGGCTGAGCCAGATTTGCTCTAGGTTTTGGGATATATGTTTTCTTTTAACTGCCCATCTTTTCCTCTTACACTGATGGCTACAGCCTGTAAGCCATTTAAGTGTTAAGATCTAAGAATCTGTTTGGCCATTTGTTTCATATCATTTAGGATGAACCAGATTAGGTAAAGGAATTTTTCTTAGGATCCCTTCTAATTGACTAGAAATTTACATTGGGGTTTGTGACCATTGCCCTCATTGGTTATAAACCTGCCTTGCTTTTCTGGTCATTGACCTGAGCATGTATTCCATGCAAGGACCTAGGAGAAACGGGTGGCTATGGCAGGGCAAGATTCATGGTATTTTGAGGTCCCTAGGTCAAAAACTATTAATAGTACTCTCTACTAGCACCTCCATTTCATTACTGCCAATAGTCAGGCTTTTTAAGGGCTCTAGAAGCCACAGACAGTTTTTAAATGTCTGAACTTTAGATGAGTTGTTATAAAATCACCTTTGTTTTACGTGATGCATTGTACCTGGATGAAAGGACTCATTCTAAAAGGAGAACCTTGCCCCACCATGCCAGAATCCATTGTTTGCCACAAAAGCAGCATCAGCTTCAACAGAAGATAATAATCACATACACATACTCACAATCACAGCTCAGTTTGATCTTTTACCTATGAGAGTCTTTCATTAAACCCTTTGTAATAGTTTTAAAAATACTTTTATTCTTTATAACTGATTTCTACGACACTGCACAAAAATGCAGTATCTCCCTTTCCCCTCTTCACTGCATTCTCCCCAAAGGCCTGTTTTATTCTAGATAATCAGCACATGAAGTAAAATCAGAAAAGAATTAATTCTGTCCACATTTACCTACAAGGTTAACGGTTTCAAACCTGTTACTCTGTTTTTTTTCCTGGACATTTCCTCAGTGGGAATTACAGAACTTAGGCTCTAGGTGCCACAATCTTTTAAAAAACGTCTGTTCTGAGAGGACCAGAGACCCACCTTACCTTTAGTTGAACTAGATGTACATCCACATGCTTGCTGTCTGAGTCCTGCTGGACTGAATAGGTTAGGTCCCGGACCCTCTCTGAGGTCATCCGGAGCCAGGTCTCAATTTCAGGTAAGTGGAGGACAATCTTCCAGTCAGCCCCTGTGTGGAGTGGAGGTGGCTTTTCGTACTGCTGGTCAGAGTCTATGTCCTTCATCGCCTCTTCTCCCTCACCCTGCTCCACAGTGGGCGTCACGTTGATGGCCATGGGTGAAGCATCAGTAGCCATGGGATCCAGGTCCTGTGACCTCAGCGGGGAAAGTGTCACACTCATGGTTAACATGAAGAAGTCTAAACCTTACTTCTTTCCAAAACAGCTGAAAGGCAAGAGGAAAAAAGAAAGCAAGAGTCAGTCAAGATTGCCAAATAAAGAAATGATGCTTCACAGAAGAAACAGGATTTCTAAATTAAGCCAGATTTCTAAATTAAGAAACCATAGCTCATAATAAAAACAGAAAGAGCTATTTTGATTTTCTACATGGTAGCCCCAAGAGCCAGCATATAATAGGAACACAAAACCATAGTGGTATTGCCTACCCTAATATCCATTCTTCCCTCATTCTTTAGTAACAAAATCCTGATCGTTAGCTGAGCATATTCCTGTCCAGAATTTAAAACTACACTCCCTATCTCCTTTGCAACTAAGTGGGACCATACGGCTATATCTGTCCAGTGAGATGTAAGTGGAATTGCTGTATAGAAATTCTGGAAGAGCTGCTTAAAGGGAGCTGACTCAATTAGGAGGGGCCCCTTTCTGCCCTTACGCTCTTCCCCCTCTTCCAGCCTATAACGTGGACTTGATGGCTGGAGCTCCAGCTGCCAACTCAGACCCAGAGATGCTGGGTAGAGGATGGTGGAGCATGAGGATAGGAACATGAGTCCACATGATAACGAGGAGCTGCTGTATCAGTCCTTACTGCTGACCTGGACTTCTTTTATGTGAGAGAAAAACAAACTTCTATCTTTTTAAGCCATGATCATTTTGGGCTTTCCTATTATAAGCATCCAAACATCATTTTGGTTATAAACAATATATTCAATACATGGGACAGCTTGAGAGAGATGTTCTAATTAACAAAAACATTGTGCTGCATTCAGGAAATGTTGTTCCTTTCCATGATTTTTTTAGGTAAATAGATAACCTGTGACAATTCTAAATCTTTACTTTCCTAAAAAGTATAAATCATGGATTATATTGAATAGATCTAATTAACTCTCAACCTAAATTACATTAATTTGTTTAGATTGAATTTTGTAGAGGCTTCTGAAATTTCAAGAGTAATAAATTGCTCTGAAATACATAACAGCAAAATGTTAATCAAATACGTTTAAAATAACATGTAGAATTCATAATACAATAAGGTTGCTTCTTAAGATACAGTTAATTAGTTTAATGATCCAGTTATTAAATTTATCTTTCTTCTGGAATCAGTCTAGTATAAAATAACAACTTTTAGCTTCTTGTACTTTAAAATAAACATTTTAAACAGAAATTATTTTTAGTCTTAAGAGCAGCTTCTTCTATTCAAGGCAATGGATTTCTTTTTTTTTTTTTATAAGTTTTTCTGGTTCTATACATTCAAGTGAGTTTATAGCTTCATTCCTCCAAAGACAAAGGCGGATGATCAAATGATCAGAATTTGTGTGATTATAGCTCATATCTTTAGCAACAAATATTCTCTTAGTAACAAAAAAAAAATTATTTTTTCCTACGAAAATACGGAGGAAAAATAAAAAAAGCTCCCAGTTTGACTAGGAACATACACCTTCCCACACAGGAACGGGCCCTGGGAATAAAAAGACTTGCTGAATTGACGAAAGCCTTAAGACTAAGTTACTCCTATAACATTATTTCAGAATCCTTCCAATATTGCAGTATAATCCTGTTCCCTAATTTCTTTGGCATCTAATTTTTAATTAAATGATGAGGAGGTTTACAGTTGAATTTTTGAAAGCAAAGTTATTTGCAAAAAGCAAAATGTATGTCATAAAGCAGATTTATCACTTTGATACCTGTCTTACAGAATGGCTTTAGGCTTGCTTCAATTCAAAAGCTTTTTCTGCCTGATTACAAGAGAAAGAAATCCACACCCCACATTTTTAACCATTCTTGTATTCAGTTTTAAAAATAGCAGTAATACGAGACCTGGCTATTTTTAAAAAAACAATTACAAGATAACAAAATTTCACTGGGAGGGATAAAACCCAGGAAGAGTGAGCTGCCATACCACCTCTTCATAAATCATATACCCCAGCCTCAGACAGGCTCTGATTCTGATTTCCTAGAACACTTTTAAATTATTAATTGATTCACTGCCCTCTGGGGGATCAGTTTAGAATCAGAATCCTAGAGACAGAATCTGATACACAAACGTTAATAAAGGTGTCTCGTTCAAGGATATAGAGCTGGTTATAAATGAAGAAGACATTGGTGTCACAGTGGTTCCCTATTCTAAGAAACCAGATTCATCCAATCCAGAAAATTAAATGCTAGAGCAATGTACAATTGACTGTTTCACCTATACTCACACACACCCATTTGCCCCCAGAACTCTGCCCAAGAGCCCTGCACAATTGAGATCATCAATACTTGGCTACTGTATTTTTTCTGAAATTCCTAAATCAAAGCAGGGCCTTCTCTGGAATATACATCCTACTATAAACTAAAAAACACACCAACGAATTAGTTCAATGCAATTTACGTCGCAATCTATAGAGTTTCCATATATACCATAAGGCTATGCATCAAGTAAGCATAATACAGTTTTATGATTTGGGACAAAATGCTTCACATTTCAGGGACTTAGTTTCCTCATCTGTAAAATGATGAAATTGAACTAGATGAGCAGTAAGAGCTCTACTGGCCCTAAGAATCTGTGATTGCCTAGAGTTGTTTCTCCAGAGATTTCAAAGCTTTCAGAAGCTTCCTGAGAGCTGGGCGGCTACTAACTTATGGCCCTCGATTTTACCAGAGTACATAAGCAGTATCAATAGATTTTTCATACTTAATGGAAAGAAAGAAATTGTTAGTATGAAAACATCGTTTTGTAAATCATTATTTACATATTATATGTTGCTAATTCTTCCCAGAGGAACGAATGTGGGAGATTCTCTCCTCCAGGAGTTTGCCACTTAAGACTGACAACACAGATGTGGTTATGTATGTAGAGACAAACAGAATAAAATAAAAAACATTAACAAAAAGTATAGCTGGAGAGGACAGGGTATACATCACACATGAGTAAAGGGCAAGGAAACTTCACATTCAAGCTGACTAAGCAAAATTTTCCTGCATCTATAAAATTTCAACCTGGATGTGATTTTTCCACATTTAACTGATCACACTGTACACAAGAGAATTTCTATAACCCAGAGAAGTAACTTCCGTTACCTTCCCTCACGTATACCTTTGCCACTGGGAAAGGAATACCGTATGTGTCATCATAGCATAGCACCTTGGGAAGTGGCATAAAATGACTTAATTACCCATTTTCATGGAAAGCAATTACTATAAACATTTAATTTTCAATTCTAGTAATTCACATTTAAATGTAGCACCCATGGATGACTATACTCTTTTTCTGATTTTCACAAAATCACATCTAATTTAAAAGATAACAAATACATAATTCAAAGAAAAAATGCTTCAAATTGTGGAGACGTATAAAATCAATCTTTGTGAATATTTCTCCTGCCCTTATCATGACTATTCAAGCTTGCTTTGCTGTCAAATTAAATTATTCCATTTGAATGAAAACAAACAGTAGGAAAGTGAGTAAAAGTTTATACTTTTAAATACTAAAAGTTTTGTATTCTTCCTTTACAAGTCATCTTGCAATAATATTTCTTTCTAGTCACAGAGAAATTTTTTTAAAAGCCACTAAACAACAACTTCTGACAATGAAACTGAAAGCATTAGACCAAGTGCACACAGGTACCCACCGAGTTATAACTCTGGCTCCAAGACGGTGTGAGAGGAGTGATCAACCAGCTTTTTGGAACCCAGTGACCCCCCTATTCCTCCCCCTCATCAAATGCTTGTCTGTGGCCACCTTTCCAGCATTAGAGATAATGCCACCTTTATCCCAGCTGCTGTTAAAAATAACATCCATCAAATCCTTTCACTTACACAAATCCAAAGAAGAGGTAATAATTAAAGTACAAATGCTGAAAGCAGTAACAATTGTAAAGCTTTTTAAAAAAAATTGTGAAAGGATTTTTCCACATTACTCTATTTAACATCCTATAGAAACAGAAGAAAACATGGCATGGATTGCTTACTAACAAGACTGCTTCTGCTACCTTTCTGTCCACAAGGTTTGGGTTGAAGCCTGATGTTAGCAGAATGTATTCAACTTGAAAAAAACAGACACATTTAAATCAGGAGAGTGTTCCTTTGGCCAAATCAGGAAGCAAAAAATCCAGCCACATAGCCATCAAAGCTGCCCACCTCCTTCTCCTTTCTCCTATAATTTTCTCTTAATTAAAAGAACAGAAATGCCGGGTATCTGCCGACTGTACTCACTGTAAGTGCTTTTGTCCCTAATAGGGCCCTTCAGGATTAAGCGTCTGGCTCCTCCTCTCCCCCCTCTGGTTCTCTTCTTGTGGCCAAACAATATAAAGGCTGGTGTTGGGGCGGCTCCAGGCCAGCAGGACACTGTTGCCAGTAGGGCACCAGCTTCGTATGTCCTTAGTGGCCTAAATCTCTTGCTACGAGAAGGCTGCTACTGCTACACAGTCCCACTTTGGAAGCTAACATATAAGCTGCAGGACCGTGCAGTTACAGGCAGGCCTTTTGCAAACAAGCAGTGATAAGTGAGCTGAGAAAAAGGAGACAGTTGCCAAAACAAGGATCACTATGGAAAAGAGTATTTGGGAAGACAGAGCACATCCAGTCACGGTTTAGATGAATCAAGACTATACTCTCAAAAAAACCAAGCAATCCTAAGGCAGGGTAAATTAATAGTACTATGTTAACATGACCAGCTGACAAAGCCGACCTGAACTAAATAGATGCAAGCTCTCTCTCCTTTCTCAGGAAGAAACTGTTCTTTCCAAGTAAGAGCATCATCATCATTTGTACAGTTTGAGAGGCAGTCTTGTCATCATGTAAATCAACCCTTAGCCTAAATACTTATTCTCAATCTTTCTGCACTATAAAAGCGAGTAACTAAAGCATAATTCAAGTCAAATTAACAGATTTGGTTGCTACCCAGCACACACTACCAAAACAGAGGTAGAGAAAATTTGGTAGGCTTCACTAAGTGTCCTTTTTCTTTCCCTTCATTTCTTTCTCACATATTCTCATAACCACTCTTCACAGAGCCTATTCATACAAACACTGAATTTAGAAAGCAAAAAAAAATTCTCTGAACTGTTTCAATTTTTGTCTAAGGTTACCTCTCATGATTTTATTGCATTAAGGAAAAAGAAATAAACTCAAGAAGTACACCCTATATCCGATTCCAGGATACCAGAACTGGGCTCTGCAAAGAAAAGGCAAAAACAAGTTTAATAAATTGCTTCATTAAATGCTGCTGTCTAACCAGATGAATGGGGATCTAATTTATCACCTACTTTTAAATCTTGCTGCCTGCCTACCTCCCTGGCCTCTTATTGGGTCAAGAGCTGGGAAACTTCAAATGGCTTTAAGCTCTTAAATAGGAGAGGCAAAGACTTGCTGCCAAATTTAAGTTAAATTTATACTTAGAGAAAAAAGAGAAAGTGGCTTCTGTAAAATGCTCCTATGAAAATGTCCATGATTGAGGTCTAATGTCACCTTCTGCTTTGCCCTCTTTCCCCCCTGACCCCAATGCCCTCCAGCACTCACCTGGAGTTAACACTATTCAGTGAGATCACTGTGGTAACCCCAGATTAGTCCCCACTTTCTAATCCTCCTGCAATAACAAGCCAGCCTGCAAGTGGATATAAGTGAGAAGGACTTCAAGTGTACCTTCATGGAAATATCAATAGGGGAGAGCCCAGATGGATTTCCAGAAGTTTAAAAGATCTTCTTGGTATTATCATTGGTATTTCCTCTCTCTTTCTTTTTTTCCCCTTTAATATTTCCTTTATGTACATCTGTGCCCCCAGGCAGATGGCCAATTACATCCTGCTAATCACTTAGAGACCACTCACCTTCTCCCAGGTCTTCCCTCAAATACCCACTAACTCCTTGCCCAGAACATAGCGTCTTCTGTCAGCCATAATACACTTCCTCAATCATCTTCCTCCCTTAACCCTTCCTCCTACCCCTCTTCCCAATTATTCAGATCCTCCTCCTGTGGCAGGGATGCCCAGATTGACTTGGTTAGTCACCATGCCTCCTGTGCTTTCTTTCCTCCACTACAGCAGCAGTTCCTGCCACACAGAGATTCATTCAGCTGCTTCAGCCAGTCAGCCACAATGGCACCGTGGTTTTCAGTGTGTGGACCTAGATTCCGTAAACACTAATGAGTGTTCATACTTCTGACCCTCACCTCAAGTTGCTAAAAGTCACCTGTAAATATTAGGCAGCCACCTTTCTATTGTTCAAGAAAAGGTTTTGAGAGAGACTAGATTTGTAAAACTCTAATGCATAATTTGTATAATTTTATACATTATAATATATATGACTCATTATATTTACCCTCAAGGAAATTATAACTAATAGGGACAATCTCCTTCTTCCTCACCTCTCTCTCCCTCTCTCTCTCTCTCTCTCTCTCTCACACACACACACACACACACACACACACACACACACACAGACATGCATATACTCATTCCTACTGCACAGAAAGGCTATGGCAGGAAAAAAAAGAAAAGCCCAGTGAGGCTCCAGTGGAGTGGCATTAATCCCGAGGGGAGGAAAGATAAGTGGGAGTCTTTACTGGAGAAGGTAACATCACAGGTGGGCTTGTAAAAATGGATATGATTTAGGATAGGCAGAGATGGAAGGGGGGTGATGAAGAATTCTAGGCTGGGGAAACTGCATGGACAAAGACACCCCAATACCAAGAATAAGCAAATAATTGAGTGTTGAAAGGAACTGGGGGCTTGATGGGGTCCAGAACAGATAAGACTACAAGGTAAGTGCCGCCATATTATAAAAGGGCAGGGAACACCATGCTATGGAGTTTGGAATGAATCTCACAGGGAGCAGGAACTCTAAAAAGACTGTTAAAAAAAAAAAAAGAAATTGGATTATAGTTGTATCTTAGAATGGTACAGAAAAGTCAGCACATGCCCTCTTATTTACCAAGAAAATGAAATGAGAAATCAGCATTATGGGAGGATCAACATCCATTTTTCCAGGTAAAGACTTCATTAATACAAAATGTAGTCTTAAAATCCTCTTTCTAGCCCAGAAAGGGGGGAGGGGAAGAGAAAGCGAATGAATACAAGTCTGACTTTTGGATCAGAATGATTAAAGGAGTTCTGTGCTCTGTCCTACCTACATTAAATATAAAAAGAATTCTCTATTTTTAGTTCTCCATGAACCCTACTTTACAATCTTAGCATCACAGATTTGAAGTGGAAAAATTTTAAGGATCATTTTATGCAATGTTTTTACTTTTTTCCTTGTTCCAGAATTATTTTTTAATTAAAAAGTAATATATATTAATTCAAACCTTGTAAAAATAGATAACATTGAAGATAAAGGTCCCTCTCTATCCCCACATTCTTATCCCTAGTCAACAAGTGATAAGAGGCTATTTTTATATTTTGTGACCTCAATATGTAAAGTAGAAAGGAAATGAGCCCTGAGGGAAGAGTTATCTTTAATGATTCTGAAGTCTAAATTAGTTATCTGTATTAATGCAGTAATATAGCAGTGTTTGTTAATCCAGTGCTTACCAGGTGTTAAATAGTCAATCTACAAAAAGTTGCTACTGGAAAGAAATTGGGAGAGTGCTAGGCAATTTCTGAGTAGAGATAGCCAACCTAATACACATATCTAATTTTTCTCCTTCCAGAAACCCCACTAAAACTACTGAAAAGGTTTTTTTGTTAAGTATAAACACTCAAGAATGGGAAGAGAAACAGTATTTTGGAAGCTTGAAATTAGATTAACAAGTGATTAAGTCCAGGCAACTCACAAAAACTAAATTTTAAGCCAGCAATGTGGAGGGCAAAGAACCAACCTGATTTTTACATTAGAATCCTTAAAGTATTTTGGAATTGGTGGCACCAGGTACCTCTGGAAGTGGAAGTGGAGGAGGGGGTGTATAGGGAAGAATTAACTTTAACCAAAGTCAAGTCTGGACTTTGTCCCAGCTCCTAGGAGGTAACCTCTAAAACCTTGGAGTTTCCTGAGTGTCAGGAATAGCTTTGTTATTCATGATGGAGCCCTCAGACCACATGTGATAAGTGTATGTTAATGAGGGAACTCAGGATGGATGCTGGCCAGACAGAAAGACGAACACAGTGATTAAAGGGTTGAGACTTTCAGCAACCACGTGGGCAATGATTCAATCAATCTCGCTTATGTAATGAAGCCCCAATAAAAACTATGGACGTTGAAGCTCAGACGAGCTTCCCAAATTGGCAATACTTCATGTGTATTGTCATATAGCAATAATAGGAGAGTAATGCATCCCTGAGAACCTGGAAGCTTTGTCCTAGTCCCATGTGTTTCTTCCTTTGGCTGGTTCTTATTTGTATCCTTTTGCTATAATAAAACTGTACTCATAAGTATAGCACTTTCCTGAGTTCTGTGAGGTATTCTAGTGTATTACTAAATCTGAGGGAGTCTGTGTAAACTCCCTAATTTATGGCCAACTGATCTAAAGTGAGGATGGCCCTGGGAACCTGCATCAAACTTGCAACTGGTTTCAGAAATCTTGGGCAGATTTGACAGTCTTGCAGGACTATGTACTTAACTTCAAGTATGGCCTAAGTCTAAGTAAAGAGACAATGATATGTCAAGAAGATTAAACTTGCTCAAAGAATGTTTAAAAAGCAGTTAGAACTCTAGGTGTCTCCTTACTTTGTATTGCTGGGTGGTTGCTCCTACCCCCAATTCAGACAGAAGACTGGAGGTTTATTGCCTAGAAAGGATAATTCATGGGTTCTCTGGATTGACAGATACCAGGAAGAGTTGAGGATAGGAGTATCCTAAAAATAGTAGGATTAAGTGAATACAGGTATTCTGAATGTTGAGATCCTCAGCACTCCTCCCCGACTCGAATCCTCAAACACTGGCAGTAATGCCTTCGCTTTCTAGTCAAGAGACTAGAAGTTCCCCCTCTAAAACACCTGATCAGTCCAAGGAGACAGGAAGATACTGAAATTGGCACATCCATATCATTCTACAGTGACATTCAGTCAGTAGGCCTTCCCAGACATTCAGAGCACCCAGTCAGCTTTTTAATCTCCTACTCCTAAATATGAGCAGGCAGTAAAGGATTAGCAGAGATTTAGGGGAAACTTTAATAGGAATAACAAAGCCAAAGTAAGCAATAAAAAAATTAAACCTCGAGGAAATATACCATGCAGGAAGAAAATGATTTGTGTGAAAAAGAAATATTATCAGAAATAAGATTATATCCATGAAATAAAAACAGGATGCTACATTTTAAAAGAAACATTTGTAGAACAAAACAGCACTTTGAAAAAATTAAAATATCATAGTAAAAATGAAAACCTCAATACATTAGCCGAAAATAAAGTTGAGAAAATTTCACAGAAAGTAAAGTAAAAACGTAAATACATATAAATTAGGAGAGAAAAGGTAAGATAGAGAAAAGGTAATGATTAGTGACCTATCCAGGAGGTACAACATCTATAGAATAGGAGGTCCTGAAGGCAAGAGGAAAGAAAAAGGAGAAAATCATCAATGAAATCTTTCAAGAAATGAAGGACAAGAGTTTCTAGATTTAAAACACCCACCTAGTGTAACAGATACACACCAAAAACACATCATCTGAAATCTCAGAAATCTCAGGGAAATGGGCTTTGGGGTGGAGGTAGAGGCATCCACAAAGGGTCGTAAATTAAATTGCTTCGGATGTCTCAACAGAACATTGAAAGCCAGTAGACGATTGTTTTACTTAAGAAGGAAAAAGAATTCTAGACTAAAATTGTATACCAAGAATAATATAGACTGATAAACAATCAATGTGAGAGTAGAATAAAGATATTTTCAGACACACACACAAAAAAATCACCCCAAAATATCAATCTCCCACATACTTTTCTTAAGAGATACCAGAGGATATACTCTACCAATACAAAGGAGTAAAACCAAGAAAGGAAGTCATGAGATGCAGAAAACAGGAGGCCTAGCTCCCCAGGGTGAAGAGGAAGGGAAATCCCAAGATGGCAGCTGTGTACCAGGCAACAAAGGCTTCCAGTCCAGACTGCAACAGGTCAGAAGGCTCCTGGCAAGACTGCTTCAAAAAGATGACACTGAAAGAAAACCCGATGTGAAAGAACTTAGCTAAAAGAGACTTTCTCAACTGATGGAGAATTAGCGGTCAAATTAGAGATAAACACATAGAAAATTAAGCAAATAATAATAAACTCCAGAAAGAAACAAAAATTTGTATAAATAGAGCAAGAATCATATTCCTCTGTTTGGTTTAGCTATAAATTACACTTACATATTCTTAATAATTTAAGCATTAAATGTTGCTATAACTCAAATCACTACATAATTTTACAGGGAGGATGGGAGAACGGAAATTGTGCATCTGTGCACACATGTGCACATGCACCCTTATGAGAAAGAGTGAGAGAGAGAGAGAGAGAGAGAAAGACAGGGTGTAGGAACAAGCTAAATAAATTCTCATTTTTCATGGTGAGAAGTCAGTAGATAAAGCTAAGAAAAAAATACTCAGGAAGTAGCCATACAATCCTATTGTTTCAAGATTGAAAAACAGTTAGCAAAAGAATCAGCTATGGGAAATGGAAAAGAAGAGGGGCTGGGAACCATTGTTTATCTTAAGGAACCTCAGAACTACTGGACTTAACTACCTGTATGCAAACATAAAAATACCTAGATTAAAAAATTAAAGAGTTTCTTTTTTGCAGGACAGGGTTTTAATACTCTGAGGTGCATTGAGCATCTCCAAATGGTAGATAGGAACATAGGGTGCCATTAGTTTGCAAACTTATTTGACTATGAAAAAGAAATATTTTGGGGGTTTTTTTCTTTTGTTTTTTTATAGAGAATGTCACAAGACTGGGTCGGGTACAACTCCGTTGATGCTAAATTTAAAATGCTAAGATCAAAATTGTGCCTACCCCTTTGTAAAACACTGTAATTTTTAATACAAAATTCTCACTGTGATTCAATTCAATAATAAAGCTGTATTTCTTTCACTCAAATAATCCCTTTAAGAAAGAACTGCTTCCTATGAACTAAATCTGACCTCATGATGAAAACCACAGATGATTAAGTGATCAAGTTGAAGATAAGATTATTTCATTATTTGTCCCACGAGTAGATATATCATAGAGTGAATAACTTTTATTTTTGAAGACAATTGACATATCAAATAATGAATTAAGCCAAAGCTTTCAACTAACATTACGTTTTGCTTTTGCTTTCATGCTGTAACATGAGAACACATCAAATAACTACCCACACTGCTGTTCTTTCATAAACAGAAGGTATTTTACGGGTGATGAACTCTCATAAAGACCGGGATTTTCAAAAGCTTTATTCCTATTCACTATTATTTCCTACTCACCCTAAACTCCTAGACATGCAAAAAGAGTTTTCTTTAGAAGATTCTGCTCAGGTTAAAAAATAAACGGGAGATGGCACGAGCTCTTAATATCTAAAGATCCGATGAGATCAGAGATCCTCCCTCTGAATGTTCTTTATTACAAAAAGAATAAAAAAAGGTCTTATACCATGCTGAAACAATTTCAGCAATGTAGAACCTATTTTAAATATTTTACAATGGTTTTGCTTAAAATTCATCAAGTTCATTAAATAGTCAAGCATTTCAGCCCAATCAGCCATCTAACTTGAAGGAGGATACCTGATAAAGTATGACTTGTTCCAAAATGAATTGGTGTTTTGATAAATAATCCCTAGAACAAACAAAATTTATGTATCAGGGGCCTTTAAAGAAAAATAAAATCCACATTTTCTAGTAGAAAGTAGATAGTACAAGCACATATTTTTGTTCTGTTTGTGCTAGTAGATAATAAAAGCATGAAACATGAACCAGCTTAGCATAAATTTACCTTCATTGAAATTTTGCCTCTTTTTAAATAATTATTTATTCTCTTTCTTAATGAAATAAATAGCAATACTAGGAACTGCTGAGTAAGAGCTAATGACTTAAAAACCTCTAAAAAGAACCCAGCAAGATTTCTTATCAACCCTAGAAAATTAGTTATAGATTGATTATTACCAGATACTTTGCTAGGTTTTTCATTCAGCAATGACAGAAAAAAGATTTTATTTGTTTAAATTAGGGGTCTCCCTGAATCACAGGAATATAAGAGGCAAAATTCTGAACACTATAATAGGCCAAACCGTACTCTCTCCCCTCTGCCACAAGAGTGCTAAGGCCTAAGTTAAAAGCAAAAAACCCTTCATTCACTCAATTTTATCACTTACCACTAATCATAGTGTAGCTGTGGTATGGAAGGAAGGAAACAGCAATTTCTAAGAGATGTCATGATTTCTGAGCCTTTTGCTTCTTGCTCCCCTTAGGTAAGTCTTAGATAAGACTTCAACATCTAAGCACTTGAGCAGCTGGATGCCATCCAAGAGTGATTCAGATGGCTTGGAAGCTGACTGTCCCCTAAACTTTTAATTTTAATTTTTCATATCTTTCCTTTTGTTAGAAGTAGTTTTCATAATTCATATTATACTTAGAAACAACTGGTCCCTCTCAATAGGCTCTAGAAATCATCTATTTATAATTTTTCAATTAATGCTGTACAATCATAGCCATCACATGACACAGCTACTTTTGGTCTTATTTAGTCATTTGCAGCCAAATACAAACAAATCTCAGTCGAATTCTGTTTGTCATAACCTCTATTCATTGTGCTCTTTGCCTTTATCCTGTAATTATTAATAGTTCTGCATGATTCAGACACTGATTTGGATATTTAAGGTCCTTTGATTGAGTTTCCTTAACAAGAAATGGTAGCTCATCTGCCTGAAAATGAATAATCTAGAATATTTCATTAACATTCAGTTGACTCAGTTTTTAAATAAGAGCATTTGGAATGACCTTTAATTAAGCTGGACTCTATAAGGTGAGAGTTTTATTTCTTTGTTTTATTTTACTTTTGAACATTATGTAAAACACAAACAGCTGAGAGAGTATTTTTTCTCTAATGTGCAAAATAACAGGAAAATTTAAAAGAAAACAAAATGTAGACAGTTTTATAAGGAGACAGAGGAATGTACTGACAGTTTCATGTATACTACAGCTTAACGTGAAAAAAGTTATTTATTGAGCATCTCACTACTTGTTTGGCACTCACTTGTTGTGTTCTGACAAACAAGTGAGTCAGCATTTGTTGACTCTCCACCCGCCAGAAACTTCAAGTCCAGAAAAGGAGGAACTGGCAGCTTCTGTGTATATTTACTTCTCAACTGAACTGTAAAGAGAAATAGTTTGGAGAAAAACTAATCTTGAACCTAAAGAGCAAGTCTCTGTACTTTTAAACCAAGACATTAAGTTTCTCAGCCTATTATTACCAAAAAAAAAAAAAAAAGGTCTCTGCTAATCACTTCACAGGGATCTCATAACAAGGGTTATATTTAACCTTGTTAAAATATGACAAGATTTATATATATTTAAATATAACAATGTTTATGTTACAACAGGATCTCAGTGTTCAGGCAAGATTACTACAAAATTTAGAATATTTATGATGGCAGAACTTTTTAAAATAGCATCTTGAATTTAGACTATGAAGCAGTCACTTCATAGTCTTATTAAGTAAGACTATGTGTAATAAGACATAGTCTTATTAAGTAAGACATAGTCTTATTAAGTAAGACATAGTGTTATTAAGTAACACTGGTTTTTATTATTCAAAAAGAAATCAAGAAAAAATAGACAAATTGGACTTCATGAAAATTTAAGAATTTTGTTAATCAAAAGACAATATCAACAGAGTAAAACGACAACCCACAGAATTGGAGAAATACTTGCAAATCATATATCTAATGAGAGATTAAGATCCAGAATGTATAGAAAATTTCTAGAACTCAAAAACAAAAAAACAAACGACCTAATTCAAAAATGGGCAAAGGAGTTGAATAAACATTTCTCCAAGGAAGGTATACAAATGGCCAATAAGCACATGCAAAGATGCTCAACATCACTAATAATTAGAGAAATACAAATCAAAACCAGAAGATACCACCTCATACCCATTAATGGGGCTACAATCAAAAAAGCCCACAAAATAACAAGTGTTGGCAAGGACATGGAGAAATTGAAACCTTTGTGCACTGTTGATGGGAACGTAAAATGGTACAACCACTGTAGAAAACAATATGGTAGTTCCTCAAAAAATTAAAAATAGTGTTCCCATATGATCCAGCAATTCAACTTCTAGTTATATACTCAAAAGGATTGAAAACAGGGTCTTAAAGAGATATTTCTATACCCATGTTCATAGCAGCATTATTCACAATAACTAAAAAGTGGAAACCACCCAAGTATACATTGAGAGATGAATGGATAAGCAAATTGTGGTATACACATACAACAGAATATTATTCAGCCTTAAAAAGGAAGGAAATTCAGACATATGCTCCAACACAGACGAACATGAGGACATCATGCTAAGTGAAATAAGCCAGTCACAAAAAGTCAAATACTGTATGATTCCACTTATATGAGGTACTTAGAGCAGTCAAAGTCATATGGACAGACAGTAAAATAGTGGTTTCCAGGGGTTGGGGGGAGAGTGAAACGGGGAATTATTGTTAATGGTATAAACTTTCCATTTTATAAGATAAAATGAGTTACAGAGGTGAATGGTAGTGATAGTTGCACAACACTATGAATGTATTTAATGCCACTGAACTATACACTTAAAAACAGTTAAGATGATAAATTTTGTTAGATATTTTTACCACAATTTTTTAAAAATAGAGGAAAGAAGCTCTGGGAAGTAAGTAAGGGAATGTTGTTAGTAACAGAAGTATGGATGGATCAAAATATTTGTAGGTCTAAACTTTATCAGCAAAGTTAACATCAGGTGTCAAGTTGATACATGAATTGATTTTAATTAAAAGACAATTCAGGATACAATCTTTAAAAAGGTAATTAAAAGTCTTAAGATAACAAAGGCAATTCCCAAATACTTGAGTATGTGCTCGATTAAGGCACTGGTATAGGCACACAAACACAAATCTTAAGAAATGGATGTGCATTGCCTACAATAACACTGTGGGATGACATCATCCAATGGCTTATAGAGGTCTTCTGTACCCATGTAATGCATTATATCTCCCAAAGAATTCATAATCATGCTAATTTAGCTCTCTCTTCTTTTTTTTTACTTTTTTCCATCAGTATCACCAGTTATGTCTGTGTCTATGAAATATTTAAGGAGAAAAATATCCAATAATCTCATTCTTGGATTACAATTGGATCCATTAGCTCTATTCAAAACTGACTGGAGAGTTAAAAATACATAATATAATTACTTGTGCTTTGAACTAAACATACATCTAATTTAGTTATCTGAACAAAGGTAAGTTTAACCCAGTGAGTACATTACTCTGGCAAGTTATTCAAGGTCATTTGCTTCCTAGGGTAAAACTAAATAGAGATCTAAATTGTCTAGAAGTTTCAGTTTGGTCATTCTCTCTTTTTAACTTGGCTATAAAGTGGAGGAACTTCAAATGTTTCCTTAATGCTTTGTGTCATCTTAATAAACACTGTCTGGGTCGGGCGCGGTGGCTCACGCCTGTAATCCTAGCACTCTGGGAGGCCGAGGCCAGTGGATCGTTTGAGCTCAGGAGTTCAAGACCAGCCTGAGCAAGAGTGAGACCCTGTCTCTACTAAAAATAGAAAGAAATTAGCTGGATAATTAAAATATATATATAGAAAAAAAAAATTAGCCAGGCATGGTGGCACGTGCCTGTAGTTTCAGCTACTCCGAAAGCTGAAAGCTGAGGCAGGAGGATCGCTTGAGCCCAGGAGTTTGAGGTTGCTCTGAGCTAGGCTGATGCCACAGCACTCTACCCCGGGCAACAGAGTGAGACTCTGTCTCAAAAAATAAATAAATAAATAAATAAACACTGCCTGGATAATAAGGGTAAAATATATTAATATAGATGAAAATATCTTCTCTGGGGTAGAGCTATGTCGAGCTACTCAAATGAGCTTTTTCTCATTCAAATGCAAACAAAAAGACTAATTCGTTCAGCTGCAAAATTTCATAAGGTGAGCTCTGACAACTGGCAGAACAAAATGTTATGAGCAGATGATATGGAGATTCTAATGTGAATATGCATAATATCCAGAGCATCATTTCCCAAAACATGGTCTACATAATACTAGTCCTACAAAGTACTTATAAGAAAATATTTGGAGGTTGACACGTCTCGGAAACACTGCTTACACACACACCCTATGGGAGATGCATAGCACACTTTAGCTCCCAGGAGTCTTCAGAAAGAAACTTGCTAATTTTGTATAATTCAGTCTTTTCCAAACACATTTTTCTGCATTAACAGAGCCAGCACTCCTTGGTACACATTTCAGGGAACAATGCTCTAGAAAACTCCAAGTATTTTTTGTATATGAATACAAATGTAGATTCTAGACTACATAGAGTCAAAAGCAAGAGGCCTTTCTTACCCTGCCTCTGAGCCCTTTGACCTCAGCAGTCCCCACTCCTTCATACCCAGGCTGACCCAACCTCAAGCTATCAGAATAAAAGAAGAAAAGACTATAAGTTGTGTTGGTTTCCCATTTTATTTGCCTTTTCATTTCAACTCTGAATCTTCCATTCTGTTTTTGATAAGCTTATGTCCCGTTCAATGTTTTCTTAGTTTCAGACGGGGACTCTATTTCTGGCATTCTAGATACTGGCTAGCAAAATCCATGACTACCTTTCAACACCAGCCTCTTTCATTCTCAGTGTCTAGCTTTTCCCTTTGATCCTGTGCATAGGCCTGTCAGTTTTGGTCTGTCTTTACTTTGGGATCATCCTTCTGTCTGTGACAAAATTAATAAAGGCAACCCCCAAACTGCAACAAGGAGGATGTGCTCCATAGAGACAGAGAAATTCAACAATGTTTCTTGTCACTTGGATTCATCCACCGGTCAATGAAGAAATGCTCGAAGACCTCCTCCTCTTCTCAAGACATTATGCTAAGAGCTGTAGAGAAGTCAGCAGAAAGTATGCTGGCAAGGCACTTCACTTTAAGTTATGCTTTGGGGAAGAACTGGTCCAGGAAGCAAGGGAAAAATTTGTGGTTCAATAACTGTGAGGTTCCCCCATTCCATGGCTATATATTTCAAGGATTTAAGAACTGTTTTCCCTGAATACTTTCTTTTGGTCTCTAAGACTATCCCTTACATATTTAATGCTATTCTTGCATAATATCTTTTGTTGATGAATACAACGAACTGCTAAAAAGAAAGGTAATTTAAAACAGTATATCCACTCTTAAAGGCCTCTGGATAGCCTCCACAGTAGAAACCTAGGAGCCACTATGTATAAAATGGCACATTGTGAGATTGATTACCTTGTTTATAATGAAAACCTTCAATATCAAGAAGATTAAAACAAAAGCACAATGTCTACACCTACTCTCAGCCCACCCGACCATCTTTTTTCTTTAACCAAAGACATTTGTATTTGTTAAGAAATACAGGACTAGATCAAGGCAGGTTGCTGCATTCACGGTGCCTCTTACTAAAGATCTACTAGGTATATGGGCACATTGGCATATGTTGACTCATTTCAGGGGGATCGTTTCCTGGAGACTTGAACGGAGTGACTGTTGGAAGCTCCTTTGAAGTATTCAGCAATGAATTTTTAGATTCATTTTCTAAGGAGTCAATAGAGCCACAAAGGAAAGTGAGTGGTAATATTCCTTTGGCTACAACATCTGATGAAGTGGAGTCCCTTCATATAATGCATAAGGTCTACATTATTTTATGTAGACATAGCTTGCCCAAAGATAACCTTCAGAGTTAACGTTATAAAAGGGGACAGTAGGGCCAAGCACAGTGGTTCATGCCTGTAATCCCAGCACTTTGGGAGGCCGAGGCCGGAGAATTGCTTAAGGCAAGGAGTTCTGGACCAGACTGAGCAACATAGCAAGATGCTGTCAGCTACTCAGGAGGCTAAGGCAGGAGGACTGCTCCAGCTCAGGAGTTTGGTTATATCAACTAATCATCTATACATGCAGCCTTTCACCAGCGTCATCCTCCTCATGGATAAGAGAGCTCTACCCTTCACCAATATCCATTCACCAAGCCACGATCCTCATTCCCACTCCAAGGCCATCAGAGTAAAGGAACAAAGATCATCTTCCTTCCCTACATATACCTACTTGGAGGTATTTTAAACTACAGCAAAATAATAGTGCTGATTACAATAACAGACTAAAGTCAAGTTACACCCAATTTACTTGTACTCTCAGGAAAAACTCCACAGCAGATACCTAAATTCTCATTCTTATGTTTAGAGAGGTTCCTCATCCACCCATTGAAAATTAAATGAGCTCCCCACAATAGTTAAAGTTATCACCAAAAACCATCCTGTCTGTTACTCGGAACACTGAAAACATTTTTGTGCAAATATTGTTGCTAATCTGACTCCTATTCCTTTCTTTTAATCATTTTTAAGTCTCTAGCTCAATTGAGTCAGTCATTTCAAAGTTTAATTTGCAAATAACACAATGACTACTTGTACAAGACAATGCAACATTTGAAGACTCATTAAAGTTTTTATTGTGTCCCTCAACAGACTTTCGTTTTTTCCCCTCCTTCCCTGTTCAATTCCAGTTGAATAATCCTGGCTCCCAGCCAGCCAGAGTCTTGGAGAAGATCTTGCTCAGCCACCCTCTCCTCACTGCTAGCCAATGGTGTGCCAAACAGTAACTTTTACTCACGTTTTGACAACTCCTATCTTCTTAGAAGTTTTCAGCCTCCTCTGTTTTACAGTTTTGGAGAGTTAGTTACAAGGCCAATGATTTGTGCAGGTAATAGAGGATTCTGACATCCCGCAGAAAGAGCCTAATCATGTGGCACTTTTTCGCACATCACCTGGCAACAAACACCATCTGCAGTCCAGCAAGGAAACTCTTTGCTGGACCTGGGAGTATTTCTGGTGCCTCAGCTCCTAACGGGCATTAAAAACCATTATTTTTTCCAAGATTGATCCTACCTACCAGTGTAGAAAACCTGTTTGCTCCAGGTCGGTATCTCCCAATCCAGAATCCTTGGGGACTTTATTTGGTTTTTGTGTGCTTGTGGGGTTTAGTAATAAGAGATGGGTTTTATGCCATTGCTCTGAGATTACCTGGTACCATTTGTTAGAGACCCTTTAAGTCTAAAGCTATGGGTTTCCTAAAAACCACTAGGAACTGGAATAAGATTGAAAGAGAAATCATAAAGTAGAACAAAGGAAGAAGCAGAAAAACTGAGAAAAATCTCAAACCATCTCACCAACATGCAGTGAATATCAGTTTTAGGAGCTCTGCCAACATGCCTGCACCTCTGTTCAGATTAGCCTCCCCAGGATCCTCTTCAGGCCTGGCTAAGTAGGTCAGCCTCTGCCCTCACCTTCATTGCTGTGTGGAGGCTGAGGCTCCTTTCGGCGCCTGTGTGGAGGATCTCCTCAGACATAGTTGAGCTGGAGAGCTGATGCAGCCCAGGCCTGAGAACAGTGGGGACTGGATGGTTTGTCTAATTCTCTGAACATAAACTTGGCAGGAGACTCGTTGAGTTACTAAGCAACTGAACATCTGACATGAAGCCTTTTAACAACCTTTTCCATAGATTACTAAAAGTTCCCAGAACAAATTCATGTCTGGTCTAGTGAAGAAAGAAGAAGGAAACAGAGGTAGCCAAGAGGGGGATGGGGAGAATAAAGCCAAGAGGGCAAAAGGAACCAGTATGTCCTTGTGACATGTGGAAGCAGGAAGAGGAGGAAGGCACACAAATGGAGGTACTTGTATGAGGGCTGGAGGCACTCAGGGAAGGAGAATGTGAATAAAATATGGTACAAAATGATCCTAGAATGGCACTTGCTGCAAGCTCTAGGAAATAGTCTTACAGCAAAAAGAGAAGAAATTCTAAGATTTTCATTTCTTATATAAAATTATGGGTCCTTCCTCCATTTTGTTATAATCATTCCCACTCAAGCACTCACCTCAAGTACATGGCTGTCACAAAAGCTGTAAGGATGGGAAGCTAACAGCCTTGACAATTTCATGAAGACAGACAGGAGTGACTTGGAATGTTCTCTATTTATAACAATGTCCTAGGCAAGCTGCCCCTCCAGGTTCACGTTCTACCTTTCTCTACTCTGTTCTGTGCCCCTGGTACAGACAGTGAGGGGATGAATAGCTTGTGGAGATTTTTAAAACAATAATAAACTGACCAAAAGTCAACCTGCTTTTTATTAACACCATGGCTAAAATTCTAAAACCAAGAATAGTTGCAGTTTTAATAACATATATTAATATGTAGGCCTCAAATTATCTCTCTTTTTTTAAAATGTACTTTTTGAAAACATTGTATTCTACATGAAAGTTAATTCAGAGAGCTTCCAGTTACAGCATCAGCCCTGATACACAGAGAGTCAGCTGCAAACACTCCTTTCCAGGGTAAGTTCTAAGGGTCCAGAGCCACTGATGCTTACTGCAGGAGCAGTTCCTGCCTGTAGCTCCCAGAGTACTACTACATATCTCTTGTTCTATTAGAAACAGTGATAGGCAAGAGGAAGAACCAAAACTTGAGTTAAATCAATTCTGTCATTCTATATGGCCACTTGGAATTTTTTAAAATTCATGTTTAAAATTTAAAGCAGTGAAACAAGAGTGTGAACTGCAATGTGTAATATTTTTGTTTGGCAAATGCAAATTTTAGATCATACATGAAATAGTTTACTGAATTTGAATAACTTTAACATTTCAATTAGTCTATTTTTAATTACATTTGTTACAAAACTTAAAGATGAATCAAGAAAACAATGATTATGACTGTTATTGAAAATAATTTTTTCCTATATGAGCAGAGGAATGGAGCACGTGAATGGCCTCCTCTGCCCTCTGGCTTCAAATTAGGTTTATAGGGGACCACTGGCCCGGGATCAGGAAAGGAGAAGAGTGAGGCCGAAGCATTTATCCCTTCCCCTCCCTGCAGGCTTGCTCTGCAATATCCTTTGTCTTTGACCAGAGGTCACAGCTCTTGTCAGAGGTTCTCTTCACACAGCTAGTTCTCAATATTTATATTCTCTCTCTCTTTCATTCTCTCTCTCTCTCCCCCTCTCTCCTGAATTATAATAATTGCTTGCCCCTCTTGCCGGTTCAGACCCTGGGGTGGACAGGCACTGCCGTCACCCCTTACTAGCCTAAGAATATGGCACTACTCCTTGTACTTTTCCTACACTCTGCTCACACCTTTGTAAATTTAGTTTCTAAATTCTGAAAATGACCCAATTTGTATGTATCAACTATTTCCTGCTCAGACCCTGACTAATATATATCCTTACTCCTCATAACCCCAATTTTCATCACTCTTCATTATCCTAAACTCAAATGGAAAATTTTCTCCTCCTTAAATATGTGTATGCTAATTCCATGGGTTCCTAGGATCATGGAAATTGAGCAGTTGATATTAGTTGTTTAATTTCAGTTTTACTGTTCAGGGAAGGGAAGCGGAATATCACAGGATGTGCACTTAGCTAAGGAATCTCCTACAGCACAGCCTCTGAAAATCGCCCTCCCTTCTCAAATGCTTGCCAGTCAACTCATAAAAATAAAATCTGACAAATTGTCTCATTTAGCACAACCCCTCCCCCACAAAAATGGCTTTAGTATTTTGCTGCTTCTCTCAAAAATGGGGACTAAGAGCACACAAGTCATACCATCTCTGCAAATTAAATTTATACATTCTAGGATTAATCAAAACCTTTCATCATTTTAAAGTGGCTAATCTTAAAGCTAATGGAAAGAATTAATTCCAGGCAGTGCTGACTTCCATCTGCCCAAATCCCCTACATTTCATTTCATCCTTTTCCAAGGTAACTACAACTATAATGATGACTAAAAGACTCTACTAAAAGTTTTTCTTAGACCAAAGAATACTTTTGTTAATATTTTTCAAAAAATGTTTATGGGCTAAAAAGGCACATTCATTGAAATTCAAAGGATATTGATTCTCTGGTCTGATAATGTTTAACATGACTTAAGTACCCTCATAGTGTGAGAACTCTATCTCAGAGTGCCAACCAAACTCAAGCAAGAAAACTTAGAATTATACCTAGCAAAGAATAAAACCATGTAATTTTGGCAAAATAATTTGTCAATCTGATCTGACCCATATGTGATTTACCCAGAAGAGAATTTGGTGGTGGGAAGGGCAGCAGAAGATACAATTACCATGGCTAATCTGTACTGATAAAAATGAGAGCTACAGTTCAACAGCAACAAAAGCAATAGCAATAGCAATAATAATAGCTAATACTTATGTTTACTATGCATGCAAGGCACTATTTTTGTTTTTCATGCATTGATTCACTTAATCCTCAGAGCAATTCCAGGAGTTGGAGCGCTATTACTATGCCCATTTTACAGATGAAGAAACTGAGACTCAAGAGTTCAAGTTATTTGCCAATGACTAGAAGTTAGAAAGCCAGTTAAGTAACAGAGCTGGGAAACAAGCACAGCCCTGGCTCTGGGCTCACATATCTAACCACCATAATATATCATTTCTACTGGAACTTGGGAACACAGTCCTTTTAATGATGTGCAATTTGAAAAAATACAATCAGCTTAATAACAGCACATGAATTCCATTTAATCTTTGTTTCTCTTTCACAAACAACAACTAAAAATGGGAACTGAGGTATCCCAAGAGAATTCTTACTGCCATAACATTTGTGAGGTCATGAGCGCAGCATCCACACCTTGGGACCTAGTTTTGTCAAGAAGAACAGAAAATCAATAACCTAGTTCAACAATTCTCATCATTTGGGAGGAAATCAAGAACTCCTTTATGATTCTGTTGACAGCTATGGTCCCTGTCCCCAGAAAATGTCTACTTTGCATTCAATTTCAAAGCATTTGCAGAAGCCTTGATGCCCATCCATAGACCACAGACAGGCCCTCTTCTTAGATGATTTCTGAGTCTAAAGTGCTATATACTTAGAGGAAAAAAGAATCAACCAACTGACTAATATTTATTAAGCAACTACCATGTGCAAAACACTGCACTGGATCTTGTGTGGAGAATACAAGAAAAGACATTATATAATCCCTACTTTCAAAGATGTTTATAATCTAGTTTGCAAAATAGGACAAAAATAGGAATATTAACTTCTCCAGGTACTCAGAAGAAAGAAATATCACTTCTAACTTGAGTTGTCAGGAACGGCTTCAAAAGAAGACTTGAAATATAAACTAACCTAGAGAAATAATTAGGATTGGAGAGAAAGTAGGAAAAAACATTTGATATTAGGAAATAATAGAATTCTTCATTTTAACACTTGACTAAATTTATGGGCTGAAAAATATAATTTTATGAAAAATGCTGTATGCTAACTATAATTAAGAATCCTATTTTCCTACCAAATAGTGTGCTTCATGCCACATCAGTACCAATTAGGTCACCTCAGTGCAGCTATCTGCTAGGATATCCGGCTATCACACAACTAGAAGCCCTTGGCCTTCCCTCTCAGAAGCCAACTAGAATGTGCATTGCACTGTTAACCTTGATGAGAATATCTGTCAATAGAAATTGGCTTGAGGTTCTTAATTCATTTCCCTGTGGCCAGAGGAGCTAACAGATAGAAATTTATTTTGATTCCAAGGTGGCTTTATATCTCATTAGCAATCCCAGGAGCCTCCACCCTTTTCATTTAACCGTCAACAGTCCTTGATGTTCTGAATAAAGAAGCTGTCCGAACTGGGATTAAAAAGATGAGGGGGAAAAAAAAAACCACTGTTCCGTTTCTCAGATTCCATGTGGAGGTGCTGAGCTAGCTCAACTCCCTAGAGAGCCCTCTTTTTATTTTCTTTGTAATCCCAGTCACAATTCAGGATTCAGGCATTTGGATCATGAGGCTTGATTCCCGCTGCAATTCTTTCCAGCAAAATACAACACAGAAGGACAGGGTGTATTTGAAATGCTGATAGAGTCAATGTTGACTTGATTAGAAAATTCTAAAAATTAGAATTAAAATCTGAAGGGAGACAGATTATGTTACTAACTGGCTAGGGTTGCCAGAAAACAGCAATGTACAGAAATAGAATATGAGAAGACATCCAGCAAAATTATTATCATGCATTCAACCAGAAATGGATCCTGTAGTCCCACATGCAAATGAGATGCAAGTTTGGAGTAGTTGTCTCCTTTCAAGAGATTCACAATTTTGAAGTGTTATAGCATATTCCCAGAGGACTAGGTGAGCTTGGGTGTGGGATGGGGTAAAGTAGAGAAGAAATCGTCACAGAAAATTAGTAGTTCAAAAAAATAAATGAAAGCATAATTTGAAATGAACTCAAATATTAACCCAGATGTTACTGCTGAGGTCCTGGCTGAAGAACACAAGAGGGCTCTTGGTAAAAACATATCCTCAACTCAGGCCACACAGGATTCTCACAAATCCTGCAAAAGCTTGCAACCCTACATCACAAAACACTTAGGGAAGCATGTCACCACTACCCACTCAGCAGAAACAATAAATATGAACTTCACACAATAGAATTATCAGGACAGGTTATAAGACAAATTAGTTTTAAACTATTTTTAAAAATAAGAAATTAAAAACAGGAGAAAGAACAAGATACTAATAAAAAAAAGAATCAAGCAGATTTCAAAAAGAGATAATAGGGAAATATCCAGCTTCTATCATCCTGGACAAGAAATGTATGACATCAACAAGAAATAAGCCTGGGCTAGAACAGAAGTTTTCAGAGAAGCTAGGGAACCTTGAAGTTACTCTCATTACTTCAAAAAGTATTTGATAATTTGGGTATCTAGGTGGGGAGTCCCCAGAATGCCCTGCTTTAGGTGGTATCCAATGCTTATCCCGACAATGACATGAAGAGATTTATTCCCATTCCCTGCTGTAACTTGGTAACAAACGGACAACAGATAAATGACTGGTGATATTTTTGAGAGTATGGAGGAAACACTTGATTAAAAGTTTTGTGAAATCTCTTGCTCTGCAGAACCACTTTATCATGTTTTAACCTTTCAGCTTAATTAGTTATATTTTATTGTATTTCACAATAAAGTTCAACATTTCAGAAAGTACCAAATTAAACTTAAATCTCTGCACATCTGAGTGAGTCTTCTTTATTAAACTTATTAGTGCTTTTGCTCTGACTTCCTAAATAAGAAGTGTTTCCTTTAAAGTTTATTTCTAATAACTTGTTGAAATATAAGAGCAAAAATGTAGTGTACCAAGAGTGCCATCAATTTGTACCAAATCAAAATTCGATTTCAGTGTTGGAAAAATAAAGGTCTATAGTTCGGTAATCATCATATATTTACTTATTCATGCAGACTGCCCCGCTGCCAACACCTTCTGCTGGCTGGACGCAGCAGAAGCCTGGAACCAAGTGAGGGGCCTCAGTACATGGTATAGCTGGCTGGAAAGCACAGAAATGTGTCAAACCACACCCATCAAATTTGGTGTTTCTGTCTTAATCCATTGCTGGCTAGGGGAAATGCCACTCCTTCAGGCTCTTCTCTGGATTTCCAGCGTTGCACTTGGCAAAACCTGATGTCAAAAGAAATGCAAAGGGTGACTTAAAGCCAAGAAGCCCTTGCCTAACCCTGCCTCAGGGTGAACAAATACCTGGTTTAAATAGAGGCTTGCAGGAAGCAGATCCTCCCAGCCAGGGAGAAGGCCTCATGCCTGCCTATTTCCTTCCATCTTAGGACACAGGCAGAACCTCACTGCATTTGGGACCACTGTTTGCTGCTTGGAAGAAAGCATGGAAGCACTCCCAGCCCTTGTAAAACACCAATTATATTTCTTATTTAAGAAATAGTTATTTGTCTGAACAGAAACTACATAAAGGGTAACAGGGGTTCTCTTCTCTCAGAAAGTGAAAGTTTGTTATTTATCTGAAACACAGGTCTCCTCAAATATAATCTTGGAGCTGATGTATCCACAGAGGGTGTAAATTCTTGAAAGCAAAAGCAACATCACCAAACTAGTAGAGCATTATCAGAGATTTATTTTGGGGTTAGTAGGAAAAGTAGAAAGTGACAGGTGGTGACAGTTTTCTGTTCGGAAGCCTAAGGCTTTGAAGGGGAGACCTCAGTGCTGCATTTTCCCTAAAGGAAAAGTTGCTGGAGCTTCTTAGCAATTAGGTGAGCTCTTATTTACACACTCATCCTGAGCGAGTTTTAGCCTTCCTTACACGCATACTTACCCTTGCCTTAAAACATCCGACCACAAAAGCTTAGCACATAGCCCTCTCTTTCCAGCAAGTTAAGCAAGTGTTACTGAGTGCCTACGGTGTGCTTAAGTCATAGATTCTCTTTTCCTGGAATTTATGGTTTGTTTAAGAGGACAATAAAAAGTATTTTCATAATTCGCACCAACCACTTTGGTGGGTTTACATGCCCAACTTGCTTTGAGGGACTTGAGGGGAACAGCTCCTCCAGTGAACAGCTAGAGCTCATTTCTTGGCACCATGGCCCTCCCCACCACCCTTGGCTATCTTGGCATAAAAGGCAGCATGCCTGAAAGTCTAATGCAGTGGTTCTCAAAGTGTGGTCCCTGGACAAGCAGCATCAGCACCACTGGGGAACTTGCTAAAAATGCAAATTTTGAGAACTTCTCAGAGCTACTGAATTGAAAGCACTGGGGTTGAGCCACACTGGTCTAAGGAAACTACTTTTTGCTCTCCTACCTGCCAAATTGTCTTTCACTGCCCCTAGTTTTCACTTTCTAGCAACTCAGAATTAGAAAAGTTTTTTTGCTTTTTTTTTTTTTTTAACAAGTTAAAACACTTTGGTCTCCAAGTCACAGCAGACACTTCACAAACTGGCTTAAACAATCAGAGCATTTATTGGCTCATGTAACTGGAAAACTAGCATAAGGACAGGTTCCATGGTTGACCTAATAATCCACCAGCCCTGGCTAGGTTTCCCCCAAATTCTACTAATTCTGTTCTCTTCTGAGGGTTAATTTCACTCTCAGGCTGCCAGCAAGATGACAGTGACAGTTCAGTTTCACATGTGCACACAAAAGCCTCCAGAGGAAGAAAGAGAGCTCACTTCTGGAAACTCTCCCAAGAGTGAGACAAAACTTTCCCAGAAGTACCCAGCACATCCTCTTTTATCACTGGGCCAAACTGCAGCACATACACATCCCTGAACCAATCGCTGGCAGGAAGAATGGGATTGAGCAATCAGGCCCATACCTGCAACTGAGGTGGAGTCAGCATCCACAGAGGCACCTGCTCTATGTAGAGGGAGGGTGGATACCAAAAGAAATTCAGGGTTTGGCTAGGGAAGAGAAAGAAGAAATGACAGATAGGTAAACACCCCCAAATCAACTAGTTTCCAACATGCTTCTAAGGAAGAAAATCATCTGCTCTTGACCTAGCAGTGAAAGCTAACACCTTGAGGCTGGCAGGTCTAGAATACAAATCCGTAGCACTGAATTGCAATTAGGTGAAGTGAAATTTATCAAATTTCACAGTCAAACTCAGGTAACAAGTGAAAAAGGAAAACCAGTTCCTTTTTCTTTCTCCTCCTTTCATTCTACCTGTTCTCTCATTCCATAACAATATAATTTTCTACTGAATAGTAGCAGCCTTTTGTCCATTTCTCTACTGATAAAAATACACATTATAGGTAATTAACATCATGTTTCTCTCACAAATAATGTACCCTAGAACTATTTCCATAGTTTACCGGACATTAATTGGAACAGCAACTCTAAGCCAGGCACAGTGCTAAGCAAAGGATATACAATAATAAATAAGGGTGGATCCTCATCCCTAAGTCCCAAGGTATAACAGGGAGACAGACATGTGAACAAATGAACACAATGCAGGGTGCAGTGGGCAATAACTGAAGCATGCCCACACTATAAATGTATTATAGACATCAAAACAATGAATTCCATCGGGCATATGAGAAATGGAGGTGATACCCCAGGAAGCTTTTGAAGGATAAATAGGGGGAGAAAATAAACATAAGTTTCTGGATAATCCTTAGAAATCCATACAGACAACATGACACAGACAACATAATATTACATCTGCATAACACAGCAGGGGAACTGTCCCAGGGCAGGATGCTCCACTTCCACATGGGGACTGAAGGGCTATCTGTTATGATATGTGTTGGAAGTAACTTGCTACTAATAATAAAGTAATGAAATATGCAAATAATTTACCACTTAATAAATTAAAGCAGGTTCAAGGTTATCACTATAATCTTGTTATTATCATTTGTATTCTCCTGTGCTTTCAGAGATGAAAGATAAAGGAGATGGAATTATACTTAGTCCCCTGGGAATTGAACATATTCCTGGATTTCCCATTATTGTATACAGGGAGTATGAACAGGATCTCTTCCAAGAGCCTGGTGGGAAAAGGTTAGGAAGGCAGCTTTAGGATAATGCCATGTTACCACTTAATTCCTGAAGTCAGCTCCTAACTTGTGGTAACCAAGGCCCCTGGAAAGGAAACCAGGGTGGCCCTGAGTTGTTCCAGGATCCACTCTACAACAAATGATGCTATTTAGCAGACACAATTTTTTACATGCACCATTTGTTTTGTCCCACAACTTTTCAGAGACTGAGGTCCTTTTCCCTCCATTTCCTTTAGTTTCTAAGAATGACAAATATATAATCTTTAATATAAAAATAAACCCATATCTACAGGTCAGGGACAACTTCTCCATCTAAATAATAGAACCAAAATTAAGATAAAACTACAGGCTTCAGCCAGCTAGGAAAGGAACCAAAAGTCACACCAGCGAAAACAGACACATGCAACAAACAAATACAGCACAACCAAGTTCAGGAGTAACTGTGTATATGTCTATATATGCATGTGTGTGTACATTTAGGTGTAGAGAAGAGAAAGGGAAAAAGAACTATTTTGTGAGGTGAATATAAATTTCTCCAAGAGTAGGTGACCTTGAATGCTCTTTGGTCTATTCGCCATGGTGCATAAGTGATGTTACATTTCCTCAGCTCTACCACTTTTTATTTTATTCTTTTTGAGATTTTGATTCTGATGTTCCATCTCACTCTGGAAAAGTACAAGATCAGAGGTTCTATTCTACTCCATCCCATGGTCCCAGCTTTGAATCTTTATCTCCCTGATGTTATAAAAATACTTGCCAGTCTCCTTTGGAATCCTAAATCTTTGGAAGCGTAAAATATTTGCCTCAAGCAAATAGAGAATGTATCCCTTGTGAGTAACACACAACACATTATGAATGTTCAGTAACCTTTATTGATGATGATAGTAGAAAATGACTTTGGAAGAAGAGCATCAGAAAAACCCCTTCTGAAAGACTACCACCAAACAGCTTTCAAGTTCACACGCTACTCAAATCTCACCTTAACGAATGTTCTAGTACCAGTTGTTAATTTTATACTCAAAAAAGAATTCATGCACTGTGTTAATTATAATCATTTAACATGATTCTGTAGATGAGAGTGTTTGATAGTTACTATTGATTTAAAATATGCAATAATTGAAGCCCAGGGAACCTAGTTGAAGGTAGACATTTTCCTTAAAAAATTATTCTTTCCTTTCCATTTAAATTCCATACCTTATTCTATTATTTACTCATATTCAATTTTGCCAGTTAGAGTTAAAACAAATAACCTTAAATACATGGCAAATCTGAAGTGTTTATGAATATATCTATTTCTTTAGAGAAGGAGAATTTTCTTCTTTTTTTTAAATCATTTTTGGTCATGTCCAGAAATAGTAACAACCAAGAAGAGAACTAGAACCTGTATTTGTCCTTAAATCTCTCCCCACTATAATTTTTCTTCTTAATTTGTAAACATCTTAACTTTTCATTTTGACTTATAAAAGAGTTGCAAAACAGTACAAGGAAGTCCGGTAAACTACCTAGCTTCCCTGAATGTTAACAACTTATACAACCACAGTACATTTGTCAAAACCAGGAAATAAACATGGACCATATTATAAACTAATCTACCAACTTTATGAAAATTTTGCCATCTATCTTACTAATGTTCTTTTTCTGGTCTAGAGTCCATTCAGGTTCATTCAATGAATTTATTTGTCATGTCTCCTTAGTCTCCTCCAGTCTGGAACAGTTCTTCAGTCTTTCTTTGTCTTTTATGACCATGATAATTTTGAAGAATACTGGCCTGTTATTTTGTAGAATGTCCCTCAATTTAGATTTGTTGGATGTTTGCTCATTATTAAAATCAGGTTCTGCATTTTTGGCAAGAATATCACAGAAGTGATAAGAGACACATGATGTCAGTATGTCCCATTATTGATGATGTTAACTTTGATCATTTGGTTAAGGGATGTCTGCCAGGATTTTCCACTATAAAGTTACTATTTTTCTTTTTGAAATTAATAGATATTTTAAGGAGAGATGGTTTGAGACTACACAAATACTTTTGTCCAATAGTTTCAGGAACCATTGATGATTCTTGCCTGTAATATTATTGTAGTGTTTGATAAATAGTGATTTTTCTATTTCCATCATTTTTTCTACTTTTTTCTTTTTGTTTGAGACAAGGTCTCAGTCTGTCACCCAGGCTTGAGGGCAGTGGTGCTACCATAGCTCAATGCAACCTCCAACCCCTGAGCTTAAGCAATCCTCCTGCCTCAGCCTACCAAGTAGCTAGTACTACAGACACATGCCACCACGTCCAGCTAATTTTTTTTAAGAGATGGGATCTCACTATGTTGCCCAGTTTGGTCTTGAACTCCTGGCCCCAAGTAATCCTCCAGCCTTAGCTTCCCAAAGTGCTGCAATCACAGGCATGAGCTACTGTGCCTGGCCTCTACATTTATTAATTTGAGTTCTCCTATAAGAAGGGACTTCCCTTCTCCCCATTTATTTATTAATTTTAACCCTATGAACTCATGGATATTTATTTTATTCTATGAATTATAATCCATTACTATCACAACTTATTTTGTTGCTCAGATTGTCTTCAATTTGGCCAGTGGTATCTCCTTCAACTTGGCTCCTCTTTCTGCTTCACATATCCCAATCATTTCTTGAGCACATCCTTATTTTCTGGCATAATAAGACGCTCTAGGATCATCTTAAACTTTCTCTGTCTCAGTCTTGGAATCAGCCATTTCTCTGAGGAGCTAAAGTTCCTTTTATTTGGAAAAGGTATTTAGAAACCAAGATCTGAGCTGGTAGTGCTCATGGCTGCTGGTTTTTCACTGCTTTTAGGCCCTCTGAGTGGACAGAACTAGACAATATGTATGTATACTAAGCCATGCATATACAAATATCTATATCTATTTCTTTATATCAGCATGTATATATTAAAAACCATGAGTTTATATGCATATCTCCAATTCCAATCCATCACAGGAGTCGTTCTAGCCTTTCTTCTCTATTTATTTGTATTTTCTTCCTTTGACAGGGAGAGACTTGGTTTTCACCTGTATTTACTTATTTGCCTTAAAATACACATAAAATCATTTCAAAACCCCTGTGAAAAGCAAGCTATTAAGTAAAGAACACTATTAATATTTGTATACAGTCCTTTTAGTCTTTCACCTTATAATATATAATCGAAAACTGTTTTCCAAAGTTGCTTAGGTTAATCCTTCACTTCCCCACCCCATTCACTGTTGTTATGTTATTCATGTGTAATAGTTAGGTTCATTTGTTACTATTTGCATTCCATTTTGGGTTTCCCCACATCCTGGATGACTGTTTTGAGTAAGTGAAACATTAACAGGGCTCTAAAGTCGAAAGTATACAAAAAGGTATATCAGAGAAGCTCATTCCCCCTCATGTCTTCTCCATTTCTATACCCCTCTACTTTTTCCCTTCCACCCTCTATATATAACCAACCTTATTTGTTTCTTATTAACCCATCCTGTATTTCTCTTTTCATGAATGTATACTCCTAATTTGCCTATCTTTCTTACATGAAAGGTACCATACTATAGATAGTCATTTTTACTTTGCTTTTTTCACTTAGCAATACATCAAGGAAACCATTCCATATCAGTTCATAGATATTATAATTTATTTTTAAGTCTTTTGTTTTGAGGATGAAATTTTCTTCAGATGGATGGAGGAAAATGATATGACAGCTTGTTCAATTTCTGAAATATCTGAACTAATATTTCCCAGAAGAAAATGTTCCTAAAAACCCCAGTGGCACAGATACACATACTTAAATTTGGCAGGACTCCACATTTTATTGCACAAAACAGCTCCTCATTCAACTATAATAAAGCATCTCACTTAGAACAATATTCAACATAGATTTTTAATTACTTTATCATTTATGCTATCTCTCTTTTGAGCTATATCTTAACTACCTGGCAATTTAATAAATAATTAATGAATATTTATTGAACACCTTCTGAATGCTTGTAACCGTGGGCTAAGACATTCTATAACTAGGAAGATAAGAAGTACAATAAAACAGAAATAATGATGAGTCTCTAAAACAAGGCTATATGCCAGGAAAGTGGTTTTAAACATTCCCTGGAAATTCCAAAGTACAGAATCCTGCCCAATAAAATGCTTAGAGACACCGTAAATTTATGTTTGTGACTAATATTATTAATGGTGGTAGTTGTTGTTTTACTAATGAGGTATTGTAGGCCTGAGAAATAAGCTAAAAATAGAAAGCATTCATCTGTTGTGGAATATAACAGATGATTCTAAACTCTAAACTACTACAACAACTCAATGGACTCTGATCTTGCTAATATATAATTTAACCATCACTGGGTAACAATGAAAAATAGCCACAAGAGCCAACAGGCTATAAAAGAAAACAAAAACACTAACAGCCTAGAAAGCAAAAGGAAAGATATGAACAACAACTAAACTTCCACGTAATCAGCTTTTCCACGGTCTGATGATCATTAACACAGATAACACAGTGTTAGCAAAAGCAGTTTTTTGTATCCCTCAGTTCTCTTAAATATTATCTTTCTCAGGCTGGGCACAGTGGCTCATGCCTGTAATTCTAGCACTTTGGGAGGACGAGGCAGGAGGATTGCTTTAGGCCTAGAGTTCTAGACTAGCCTGAGCAACACAGTCAGACCTCATCTTTACAAAAATTAGAAAAATTAGTAGGGTATGGTGGTGTGTGTTTATAGTCCCCGCTACCTGGGAGGCTGAGGAAGGAGGATCACTTGAGCCCAGGACTTAGAAGTACAGTGGAGTCTGATGATGCCACTGCACTCTAGCCGGGGTAACAGAGCAAGACCCTGTCTCAGAAAAAAAAAAAAAAAAAACTTTCTTGGTTCTGGACTAGTGTTTCTCAACCTTTTTTACATTATTGACACTCCTCACCTGCTGCTTTAAATGAATTTTTTATAATTGTCCCTCATAGAATTTTAGTATCACAGATACACTACGTATATACTATATGCATATCTGTGCTTCATATATAAAAAGAGTAGGATATTTTTTGCCCTCCAAGAACCAATTTTCACCCATTTGGAGGTGATACTGCCCTGTTGAGATGGAAGCTCCTGATATTCTCCATGATAACATTTCCTATTTAAAAGTCTTTCATTTCCAAAATCAAAATGAAAAAACAGGAGAAATAACCAAATGAATTTCAAACTACTGAGCAATAAGAGAAAAAGTAGAAGAAAATAGCTAACCATTGAAAATAAAAAATAAACTATAATTCATGTATAAACCAAACATAAATGAAAACAGATTTTGAGCATTAATAAGACTTCACAGCAGCTGGAAATGACTACTTAGTAAAGTCAGCTATCTTTGCCAATGTTCAACCTCATATTTCACTATTAAAGAAAACTGTCTTCACTGATAAAACTGCAGTTGCACTTTCCAAGGGCAGAAAATACCAAATCTTCTAGCCTCGAATCATATTTAGCTATGTCACTCATGCCCTTAATGTAAGAGAAAAGTTAACAAACAAGCAAATTAACTCGCGTTTTCGAGATAATGTCCAGAAGAGAACCATTTTCTCAGCAATTATAAGATTGGACCTAAATAAGGTAATCTGAGAGTGAATCACTCACTTTTCAAGAGGAGGCATGTTGGGGTTTTTTTAATTATTATCATCATGAAATGAGATTCCATTCAGCATCAGCCTTGCTAAGTATAGGAGATATGGGGAATTCAGGACAGTCATTTCCCAATAAAGTTGGGGAATGATACTGGGTCTTTCCCTCCATAATGTCCCAGTCTCCTTAGAAACAAGTGCTGAGGAAAAGCACACATGATAGGTTTTTGTGAAATTAAAATAAGAAAACACAATTGGAATAGAGGGAAGCAATGTACATTAAGTGCCATAAAATTTCATTAAGCTAATATGTTTATTTCTCAAAACCACCCCATATGGTGATATTTTACTTACTTTTAAGACAGGAGGAATATATTGCTTAGAAAGGTAATCTGACTTTCCTCAGGGTCACATAGCTACTACCTAATGGAACATAGATTTAGATCCAGGTCTAACTCCAGAATTAATGTCCTTGTGGAGTCATGGGTCCAGGACCTTGTCATAGTCACCTCCTGCCCTTCCTGACATTTTCATGCCATTTCTTCCAACATTTTCTTCATTGTTAAATTCTCAATATAAAGCAAATTTCTAAATGAAATGTTTTTTATGTATACTCACGTGTTTTATTTGCAGTGGTACATTAATGTCACATCTGAGAAGAGGGCCCTTTTTAAGAAATGAGTTTTCCCCCATCCAAGTACTAACCAGGCCCAACCCTGCTTAGCTTCCAAGATCAGACAAGATCAGGTGTGTTCAAGGTGGTATGGCCATAGACAAGAACTGAGTTTTCCTTTGAACAATTCCTTAGCTCCATCCACACAATGGAACATGAGGCAGTCATTTTAAAAGGTGGTGAAAATCTAAATTCTCTGATATGGAAGATGTTCATACCATATTGTTAAGTTAAATATGCAAAGAACAAGGAACTTTCACTTCTGGCACTTAGGCAGGATCCAGAATTACTCTCCTACCGTAAACAACAAGAAAACTGAATAAAATATATAAACAACTGTTTTCAACAGGAACTAGGAAAAAAAAGTGTTTAAGGTACAAAATTTAAGGAAGCATTTCTTTTTAAGGCTGATCCTGCATTTGTATGACCCTGAAAGTAAGTCCTTTCCTATATTTTGTACTCTTGGTACCTTGCCTCCCTCTAGTCTTAGCTCTGCTTTTTAGTCATTAGAAGGCAGGCAGCAGCATGACTGTGATTCCTGGAAAAAGGAAAATAAATGAGATCCACCCTACAATAAATAAGGCTAGCTTTCTGCCTAGAGGCAAATTCCAGACCTTAGTGCAGGGAGGGGGAACCCAAAGAGCTGATGATCTCACTGAATTGAGGAAACAAAACTTGGTTTTTGAAAAGAGCATGGCAGCTAGCTAGAATAAGCAGGCTAGAATACCAGAGAGGAAGGAGCTACAGAGAAAGAACTCCAGAAATATGAGTAGAAATCTCCTTGAGTGTTTGACTGACTATAATCTGTGTATACATAAGATTAAACCCTGCAAGGCCAGGCAACTTCCTAGAAAATATTAATAACAATTAATGAAAGATGTAAGCTGAACACAGCACTAGAAAGCAGTTGAGCTTCCATAAGCCAGAGTAGAAAAAATTCCTTGAAAACATAGGGCATTCAGTAGAGACCCCAGAAGGGTCAAACCCTAGTAATAGGACTAACCTACTCATACAGTAAAGGCTACTCTAGACCAGTACTACAATAGCTTAAGATTAAAACTCTAAAGTATTTAAATGATTTGCAAGTAACCTAACTTCTAGAAAAACTTCAACACTCATTAAAGAAATACAACAAAATCCAGCACATACAATTAAAATTCACAATGGCTGGCATCCATTCAAAAATTACCAGGGATTTAAAGAAGAAAAAAAAAAGGCCTTCATAATCAAGAGACAAATCAAATGATATATCATTTGATTTGATAAGAAACAGATAAGAAACGATAGAGATGATGGAAATAGCAGATAAGAACAGATCTATCATACATATGATCAACATACTTAAGAATTTAAAGAAAAATATGAAGATAATGAGAAGAGAAATGGAAGACATTTTTAAAAAAGAACTTTAAAGCCAGGTATGGTGACATGTGCCTGTAGTCCCAGCTACTCTGAAAGCTGAGGCAGGAGGATTGCTTGGGACCAGGAGTTCAAGGTTTTAATGCACTATGATCACACTTGTGAAAAGTCACTGCACTCCAGCCTGGGCAACATGGTGAGACCCCTATCTCTAAAAAAAAAAAAAAAAGAATGAAAGAAGAGGAAAGCAAGGGGAAAAAAAAAGAACTTTAGATTACAAAATACAATATTTTAAATAAAAACTTCACTGGATGAGATTAATAGCATATTACATACTATAGAAGAAATGATCAATAAACATGAATATATTACAATAGAAACTATCTAAAGTGAAGCATAGTCTATGGCTAGACCACCCTGAAGGCACCCGATCTCACCTCTAAAGTGAAGCACAGAGAGAAAAAAGTCTGGGAAAAAAATTGAATATAATCCCAGTGACCTATGGAACAATATAAAGCAGTTTACAGTCTAACATATGTATTTGGAGTCCCAGAAATGGAGGGAGATCAGAGAAAACATTTTTTAAAGTAGCAAAAATTTTTTCTATCTCTTATGGAAAATATATACCTGCAAATCCCAGATATTCAATGAACTCAAAGTAGGATAAACACAACGAAAATCACACAAAAGCAAAAAATCAAATTGCTGAAAGCATGTGTTAAAGAATAAACTTAAAGCTGGGCATGGTGGCACACACTTGTAGTGCCCGCTACTCAGGAGGCTAAGGTGGGAGGATTGCCTACGCTGAGGAGGCTGTGGTGAGCTATGATTGCTGATTGCACCACTGCACTCCAGCCGGAGCAACAGAGTGACACCCCATCTCAAAAAACAAAAAACAAAAAGAATAAACTTAAAACTATTCAGGGAGGGAAAAAAGATACTTTTGTAACAAGGAACAAATTAAAAATTATCACAGGTTTCTTGTTAGAAACTATGCAAAGCAGAAGACAACAAAATGACATTTTTAGTGTGCTGAAGGAAAAATACTGCCAATCTACAATTCTACATCCAGTGAAAATATCTTTCAAAGATAAATTCTCTTTTAGACAAAGAAAAGCTGAGAAAATTTATCACAAGCAACCTTGTGCTATAAGAAATGTTAAAGAGAGTTCTTTAAGTAAAAGGTAAATAATACACAATAGAAATGTGGATACACAAAAGAATGAAGAGCATTAAAATGGCAATTATGTAGATATACACATATATACAAGATATTTTTCCCATTAAAAATGTCTTTAAGAGAAAATTGACTATTTAGAATAGAATAATAACAATGTATTGTGGGATTTACACCATATATGGAAATAAGATGTATGATAACCACAGCAAAATGGCCAGAAGGGGAGAAATTAAAGGTTGTTAGAGTCTTACATTATACATTAAATGATATAATATTATTTGAAGATAAATTGTGATAAGTTGTAGATTTATTTTGTAAAGTTTAGAGCACCAAATCGGTACAGCACATACAGAGGATATAGAGTAGAAAAATAATAAATACTCAATACTAAATAATACTTAACCCAAAAGAAGTCAGGAAAAGAGGGAAAGGAGAACAAAGAATATGTAGAACAAATACAAAACAAATAGGAAGGTAGTAAGTTTAAATCCAACTATATCAATAATTACATTAAATATAAATTGGCTAAACATTCCTAATTAAAAGGCAGATGTCAGGAGTTTAAAAAAAGACTCAACTACATGCTGTCTACAAGAAATTCACTTTAAATATAAAGACACAATTATATCAAAAAGACACCTGCACTCGTATGTTTATCACAGCACAATTCACAATTGTGAAGACACAGAATCAACCTAAGTGCCCATCAATGTGATACACACACACACACACACACACACACACACACACAATACTATTCAGCTGTAAAAAAGAATGCAATTATGTCTTTTGCAGCAACATGGATGGAACTGGAGGCCATTATCCTAAGTAAAGTAACTCAGGGACAGAAAAACAAATACTACATGTTGTAAGTGGAAGCTAAGCTATGGGTATGCATGATCATACAGAGTGTCATGATGGATGTTGGAGATTTAAAAGGGAGAGCATTAAGGTGTGTGGGATGAAAAATTACCTATTGAATATAATGCATACTATTCAGGTGATGAGTACACTAAAACTCCAGACTTCCCTATATAATTCATCTATATAACAAAAAAAAGTATACCCCCAAATCTATTGAAATAAAAATAAATAAATAGATAGATACATACAGGTTAAAAGTAAAAGAATAAAAAAAGATATACCATAAGAAATCTAGAGAGTCTATATCAATATCAAACAAGTAGACCTCAGAACAAGGAATAATACCAGTAACAAAAAGGAGACATAATAATGATAATGGAATGAACTCATCAAGAAGATATAATAATCATAGAGTTTCAAATTCTTAAATGATTTTCAAAATACCTTCTTTTGTAAAGTGTCTTTTCAAATCTTCTGTCCATTTTCATTGTGTTGTTTGTTGTCTTATTATTGAATTGTAAGAGTTCTCTATATTTTTCAAAACTCATTGAACTACACGTTTAAAATGAGTGTACTTTATTTAAAATATACTTTAATATAGCTGATTGATAAAAGTAAAGCTTAAATGAGGGCATAGAGGATTAAGTTGTCACCTGCCTCTTAGATTCTTAGATTTAATAAAAGTGATTAAAACTCAAATAAAGCAGACCTCCAAACATGATGTACAATATGACCTCATTTGTATAAAAATAATGTTTGTGTATGCTTATGTGAATATGCAGAGACAGATGCCAGGGATGAAGTTCCCCTAGATACTCACATGGGTTGACCTCAGGTCTGAAATGTGAATAAATTTTTCTTTGTGGACCCTACTTTTGTTAATGTCAATCAACAGCATCTCTATTAAGTTGTGTGCCAGCTGCTGCCCTAACAAGTATACTTGGACAGCTTATACTTATCTGTATACAGCTGGCCAGCAAAGGATAAATACTAGATAAGACTAGAGAGTCAATATGATAAATCTCAGGCATCTCCAACATTTCCTCTCTCTAAAGTGCCTTCTCAGAGAAGATGCCTTGTACTCTCCAGCTCTTTTTTTTTTTTTTTTTTTTGAGACAGAGTCTCACTCTGACACCCAGGCCAGAGTGCAATGGTATCATCACAGCACACTGCAACCTCAAGCTCCTAAGGTCAAGTGATTCTACTGCCTCAACCTCCTGAGTAGGTGGGACCACAGGCACACATCATTAGGCCCAGCTAGTTTTTCTGTTTTTTGTAGAGATGGGATCAGTATGGTCTTGAACTCCTCCCCTCAAGCAATCTTCCCACCTTGGCCTCCCAGAGTGCTAGGATTTTTGCCTGGCCTCCAGCTCTTTAACTCTCCTTCTAGCCAGACAAGTCAAGATATGAATTATATCAGTCATGTATACTTATCATTCCTTTGGTCAGAGGAGATGGTATCTATTATTGCTCTCACCACAAACTGGAGGTCAATGGTCTATTCCTGACAGACAGCATCACTTCTCATCAGATTCCTCTTCCAGAACTAAGATCCTACCCTGCTCCATCATAGGCTTACTGGAGGAGAATTGTCCCTCAAAAATCTCCTTTATCACAATCTTGTTCCCAGTGCAGAACATGTCAGAGTCTCCTGCCTTCACCTCAAACTCAATTCCAATCTTTCCTTTTTTTCTGGACTCTCTCAGCTATTGTCAGTTTTCTGGCATATCTGATTTATGCACATGTGTCCAAGCTACAGTAGAAAGCCCATAGAATACAAGTCAGAAGAATTATCCTAATCTTGTCTGATCTTGGAAGCTAAGCAGTGTCAGGCCTGGTTAGTGTTTAGATGGGAGAAGAATTGTGTCTAGTGTCTGTTCTGCCCCTAACCAGCTAGTGACCTCTGGCAAAGTCACTTAGTATCACTTTACTTCGGTTTCTGTTTCTGGGAAATAAAAAGCTACGTTGAGATCTTTTCCAGATCTCTGTGGAATTCCTGAGATATTTTCTGCTCTTTAATGACATTCTAGAATACAGCCAAATTACTCCTATGGTATATCTGAAAGTCTACCACATACATTTGTCTTGAAAAACAAGTTGAAATCTATCATCTTCATTTTCAGAAACATTATTGAATAATGGGATCAATTACCAAATCACAGATTAACATAATCTAGTAGAAGATAAAGTCTCCTTTTTGATCTTCTCCTACCTTCAAACAGATATTCTCATTCATTCTCTCTCTCTTCCTCTCTTTCCCTATGTCCCCAATCCCCTGGCCCTTTCCTGCCCACAACCTATGCTTCTTCTTACTTCTATCTTTCCTTCTCTCTCTCTCTTTCTCTCTCCCCTCCTTCACAGACAGCGTAAGTAAAGCAGCACAGCCTACAATCAGAAAGCTAATAAACCTGCTGAGCTGTATTTGTGAATAAGATTCATGATGAAGTCATTTGTATATGAATACTAATTTGTTCTGATTTAGCTCACTGGAAAATGGGTTGAAAAGTTTTCCTCATCCCCAGGTGACTCCCATCAGGTCTATGTGGACACTTGCTGGTTGTAGCCCAGGCATATTATACATAGATTCAGTGATTTCTGTGAAGAAGAGGAGGCTTTAGGTCAGAGTCCAGTGAGAGTGGACTTCCCAACCGGGTGGATCATACAGCTGTTCTCTCAACTGCGCAATGGTCAAGGAGGAACTGATTCTAAAGAACATGCTTTGGAGGAAAGCAAACCTCTTAATATGCTGTATGTGCACATATTTGTGCAGAAACATGTAGGACTAGAGATCACTAGAGCCAAAAAGGGCATTAACTTCCAACTACTGCTGTTGAAGACACTGCAAGTTTCTCCCAGTTGGTAATAAAAATCTGGGAAGAGGGAAATAGAAAAGAAAAGTAGAAGACCCAACACCAGGACACCAGAGAAGATGATCTAAATAAGACAAGAGAAGAGATACTTAAGCCAGGGAGTTTTGTAATTTCCTAATCAGGAGGCACTGGAGATTGAATATGAGAATGCTGTTGCATGTCTTTTGCCATTTTCTTTAAGTTAACATTTAGCCACCTGAGGTCCCTCCCACTTAATCCCTCGACTACTTTAACAAAGTTCTGAGTAAAGCACCTGGTCATGTGTCATTGAGGAGAAACATCTGGGTCCTAGGGAAAAACTATAGATCCCATGTCCATAGAACAGAGAAGCAGTACATTGGTGCCTAAACAAGATTTTAAACCTCTGGGTATGGCATGTGTTTCATAAGCAGCAAATACAACACTTAAAAAACAGGCCGGGCACAGTGGCTCACGCCTGTAATCCTAGCTCTCTGGGAGGCCAAGGCGGGCGGATTGTTTGAGCTCAGGAGTTCGAAACCAGCCTGAGCAAGAGCGAGACCCCGTCTCTACTAAAAATAGAAAGAAATTAATTGGACAACTAAAACTTATAGAGAGAAATTAGCCGGGCATGGTGGCGCATGCCTGTAGTCCCAGCTACTTGGGAGGCTGAGGCAGGAGGATCGCTTGAGCCCAGGAGTTTGAGGTTGCTGTGAGCTAGGCTGACGCCACGGCACTCACTCTAGCCCGGGCAAAAGAGTGAGACTCTGTCTCAAAAAAAAAAAAAAAAAAAAACAGAGGCCACTAGTTGCAAGTAAAAATTAATAATCTTAGTAAAATAGAACTTTCATTCAAACCAATGCTATCAAAAGAAAAGGGGAAGAATACCTCTCTTTTTATGGCCATGTGACCTGAACTCTGGGGCTTCAAAGCTTGAATCAGAGTAAAAACTTAAATAAATGTTTCCAATCTGCATAATGGCTGCTGCTTTTCTCCCCTCAGAAGAGGTTTATTAGGCCCATCCTTTTTCCCAAGGTTTCCTGAGGCTACAGGAAGTTTCTTACTGAAAGTGAAATGAAAGCAAGACCAGTGACAGCATCATGACAGGTGAAGTACTGAGAAAGCAGTCTAGAACTGTTTATCATTTCAAATTTGCTCCTTTCGGATCTCCCTAATGCCAAACAGATCAAAGCATGGAATATTCATAAAACCCCCATTAATTCCATAAGCATCCATTACTATAAGTGGAATCAATTTTGGCAATTGTGGCTTTCATTATAAGCATCATCCATACCCCTTCACCCACCATAATCCAACCCATTCTAATCCCTCCCCACCCTGGCACATACAAGCACAAAATATTTTCAGAGTTTATGTGCACTTGACACTTTGCCAGTGACAATTATGCCCCCAAAACCAAAACATGTAATAATGTGGACTTTGTTCTCCCCTTTTCAGGGAGCTCATTGAAGGATGGAGCTGTACTGCCACAAAACAGGCTAAACCAGTTCCTATTAAACCAGTTCATCAGAGACATTGTAATAGCACAGGTAAAACCAGCCTGGGGCCAGGAAACTGAGGTTCTGGTCCTAGCTCTGCCATATATTTTCAACTTAAACAAATCATTTCACTCCTCTAAAACTCAAGAAATAGGATTGAGGTGCCCCCCTCCATTACCAAAATTCTATGATTCTATGACTTCTTGTAGGTAGCTATTATCAGTATCCTTTGTTTCTCTCCTCCCCATATCACTAAGCAACAGTAATAAAACATGACATGACAACCTCAGAATTTTCCAGATTTTAACCCCTACTTCCTCATGAGAATTTGTCGAGTGGTATCAAGAATACCTTGAATACTCTGCAGATTAGGGCAATACAAGACACAGAATCTGTACCTATTGCTCTACCTATTGCTCTGGTACCATGAGAATTAACCTAGTCTAGAAAGAAAGCCGTCCTCCCATTATTCTAGCAAAAAGGGAACACAATGACCAAAGATTCTTTTTGGGCCTATAGCCTGGTTTCAAAGGTTAAAGGATTTTGCTCCTACATAGCATTTCCCTAAACTTAAGTCTTTAGTTAGGTGCTAATCAGGTGCTCCTAATTCCAGCACTAAGCACCACATTACTGACGGCCGTTTGCTGGTCATGAACCCCATTAACAGCCTACTCCTGGTCACCTACAGGCATGATGGCAAAAGAGTAAAACATTGGGTGGAGGAAGGAGTATGGAATGGCAGATATGACAAGCAACTAGTGGTGGAGTGAGGAGCTGTATTTCATCAGGGCTTTAAGTTCTCAAAGCAGCAGATACGGTAAAAGATGCTCACTTTGAAAATCATTCTTGAAAATCCATTAGAAGTTGATACTTGGCCTCTCGATAAAGCTGTTTTCCTATAGGTCTGGAACAGATGATGACTCTTTCTTGAGTTAAGCAATAGATCAAAAAGTTGGCTTGCACTTAGAAGCTGTGTTTAAACACCGGAATCACCTTCAGCACAGGGAGATGCTCCCACAATGGGAGACCCCAGGGAGCTGAGCTCTCAAAGCAGGCCTAGGCTTATTGAGTGAACTGATATGCAGAATTACTCACAATATTTAAATTTCTTTCCAGATGCTCCCAGTTGAATTTGTATATGTTTAATGTCACCTGATGTAACTCCACTATAATGTCATCAGGCAAGCATACTGGATTTTTGGGGACTGGCCAAATTCAGATGTTTCGTCTTAGCCTCAGAGTATGTGGTAAATTATAGGTTTCAGAGACTACAGTCATTCTAGAAAATAATACAGTCCTTGAAAGATAATTTATCCACTTTTTCAGACTAGATTAGGAAATGACATAGTACCTTTTTGTATATACACATACACACTCACACACAGTCCTGTCTTGTTTTCTGTTAAAAAGCATTGATCTATTACTGTGGCAAGTATGTGATATAACATTATTTTTGACAGTTACCTATCAGATATTCTTTTAAAGTTCTTTTAAGGCAATTCTTTTTTTGCACACCTAAACATTGTGCTCATGCTTTAAAGTAGTTTTATCTTCAGCTCTCTCACTACTTTTCACTGGAAAAAAAAAAACAAAAAAACTGAAATCTGCCTTCCTGATTCGAATCCCAAAATTCTACCTCTAAGTCTAGAATGAAGCACAATCTTTCTAAAGCAGTATTTTTTTTTTTTAAAGCAGGGGGTTGTAGGGCTCTGGCGCTCTTAGGAATTTCTGAGCTAGTATCCAGAGGGTAAGGCTGGTGGAGATACCAAAAGCATGCAGGTGGTGGCAGCAGCACCCTTTGTTGGCCCACTCTCCTCAGCTAACTGCTACCCCCTCTCTCCTATTCCAGACAACCACATCCAAATCACCACATCCTTCCCTTGTACCCGGAGTTTCCTCCTATTAACACATTTTCTCCCCCATGAAAAATGAAGCCAGTACACATTTCCACACTACTCCTCTACTACAGGCAGTGAAATCCAGCAATCATCTATCAAGGATCTGCTCTGGACGGGCCAGAGCAAGCACTTGAATCCTGCCAAACTTTCCTTCTGAGGTGAGAAGATAAAGCTGGAGTGTTGAGGACATAGTGTCATTGGTCATAAAACACTCAACAAATTTTCTAAATTGAAGTACCTACTAATGATAGCTAACATATATTGAGCACTTAAATGTGCTGGGCATTATACCAAACACTTTTGATGAAGTAGCTCATTTAATCCTTATTATAATGATTTGAAGTAGAAATAAGTATTATCCCAAAATGATAGATGAGGAAACCAGACCACAAAAATAGTATGCAACCTGCCCAAAGCTTACACACTGAGTACATGATGGGACAAGGACTTCAATTTGTGATGCCTAACTCTGAAGCTGGTACAGAGATTTCAGAGCCTCCCTCTGAAACTCTACTCTCTGCCTGGGGTAGACTCCAGGCAGAATTCCAGAAGTAAATTCCCAGCAGATTGGCTTAGTTGGTGAGATGATTGAAAAACACTGATATCAGCAGAGAAGTGAAGGAATGGAAACAGCAGGGAAAAGCAAAGGAGGACAGGGAAATGAGTATTTAAGGACCTGCTGAGTGACTCACAGTCTTGTAAGGCATATATTACTAATCCCCTTTTCACAGATAAGGGTACTGAGGCCCAGAAGGTCAAATAACACACCAAAGGTAAGTTAGGACTCGACTGAGGTGGAGATGAGCAGGTAGAAATTTTCATTCATCTAGGAAAAGAGAGGGAAGAGATGGGATCACACAATGAGTGGGACCCTGGACCTGAAGCAGCTGGAGGTTTTAGGGGAGAGGCCCAGGGAGAGACTGATTAGAAACGAAGACAAGAATCTGAGGAGCCTTAGGTATACATGCCATCAGAGGATGGTTTGGGCCAGATGAGATGAGTTAGAAAAAAGGGAAGGATGATGCAGTAGAAATCTAAAATAGAAGATTTATGGAGGAATAGAGGTAACTAAAGGAATAATCAGGGAAGTAGAAGACGTTGGTGTCTTTCTCCCTAGCCTTTTGCTCTAATGCAAGCTTTGCTCTGTCTCCCAGTTCTCCCACAGCTCCGCCTCCAGAACTTAGTCTTATATTTTTCTTTTCTTTAATAACCCAAATAATGGAACTGAAGTACACTTTTATTTTATATATTTATTGAGTAAAGTAAGATGTTCTCATTTAATTTTTAAATTTGCTAAACAGATAATTTTCTGTCTCTACCACTGCCCACAAACATCACTAAAATTAGAGCCAAGTTTATCTTCATAAGTAAGGAGACCCTATTAATATTTTTATTTCTTTAAAAATTTCTTGTTCCTACCATAGATTAACTGCTTTTAGTGCATGTTTCTCCTACTGGATTATTATTTTTAAAAATAAGACCTTGGAGATTTGTTTGTTTGGTTTATAATCCCTACTAAAAACACTAACAGGAAAAAACCTCTTTTGTAAGAGAGTCTTATCTGAAATCTTTGCTGAAATCTCAGAAATCTTGAGAAGTAGAAGCTCTGAAGCAGATGGGTGCCCTCTATACCTGACTATAAGTGGTTTTAATTATGGGGGTTGTATTTCTCATGTAACAAGGACACTAGCAGCAGATATTTCTGAAGGCGGTACAGAGGTTTAGGGGCATCATTAAGGAACAGCACTTTCCATCCTTCTGCTGGGTCATCCCCAGCATGTTGGCATTATTTTCCCTTATGAGACAAAATTTTTATATTTTTTCTATCTATATGCCTCTTAAAGGGAGAATCTGTTTCAAAAAAAATTTTATTATCTGAACTACCTGCTTCAATAACATAAAACACACTTCAAGCCCAAATGTAAGTGAAAAGGACCTCTCAAAATATTCATTCATTCACCAGACATTCATTAATTGATATCTGATCTGAGGAATGCATTGGGATGGAGATTGAGAGAAAACTAAACTATAAAGTGCACTCTCCAGGAGCTTTCGTTCTGGTACAAGAGACATGTAAAAACAGATCATCCTAGGTCACCTGACCAAGTACTATAAATGAGGAAAGAACAGAGGGTGGAAAGCCCAGAGAAAGAGCAAGTGACTACCTTAAGACATTGGGGAAGGCTTCATAGAAGAGATACTCCCTTTAGTCTTGAAGGACATGCATACATTTGCCAAGTGCATTTCCAATGCCAGGGGCAATAGGCTCAAAGAATGGAAAAATTGCCAGAGAGTCAGATCAGATTATAAAAGGTTTTAGATGCTCAGCTGAGACAAACAATAGACTCTTAAGTCTGAGACTGACACTGTTAGCTTTAAATTTTAGGAAGAAAACTTGCACCAGTGTGAAGACAAGTTTATACAAAAGTGACCAGAGAGGAGACAGTTGTGGTCCTCCCCAAGATGTGATAAGAGACTAGACAAGATAGCAACAGGGAGGAGTGGAGATGGGCAGATCAATTTCTACGGTGGATGTGACAGGGTTTGATACATGATTAGAAGTGAAGTGATAGAGAAGAGATGCTGTCAAGGACAATTCACAGATTATCAGGCTATATGGAGGCTAGATGGAAGGTGATGCCACACAGAGATATTGGAAATAAAGTTCTTGGCAGGAGCTGCCGAGTTCAGTTTTGAAGTGTTAAGTTTGAGGCCTTGAGAGGCATCCAGGTCAAGATGCAATCAGAGATGCAGAGCTCAAGCCTGACACGAAAGTCCATGTGCCAAACACTGATGCAGGCTCTGCTCATAGGCAGGGCTGACATCATGGAAGTGGATCAAAGGAGAAAGGAAAAGCAGCAGCAGGCCCAAGGAGAGAAGGGGCAGAAAGTGAGGAACAGGACAGGATGAGGGGGAGAGAAAAAGGAAACGAGAGAAGGGACAGCCTTTATACTTTACCCTGAAGGAAAGGTATAAATCTGCCTCCTGGCCAATCTTCAGGCTACTCTGTGTAAGATAAAAGAGCCGAATAGCAGCAGAGAACCAGTATCACAGAGGACAGTTGACAGCAGCCAAGAAGCAGCAGGACAAATGAAAGTAAACTTTCTATCTTGCTCCAAACTATTTAATGAGATTAAAAAAAAAAAAAGCTGAGTAGTCTGAAGTAACTTCATACAGAAGAAAATAATCCGATACTCTTCAATCGTCCTTAAAGGAATTACTCTATTAGATAATTATTAGTTTCAGTTATCTGGAAAATTCACTTAGGTGAAACAACATTTGTGAGAGTGTCAAGATAAAAGAATTATTTCTATTTATAAATATAATCCCCCTTTACCATTTGAACAAAAAATACCACCCTAAAAAGAAGGTACTAGTTTTGGTCATCTTAGTAGCTTTGTAACACTAGGAAATAAATCAGACCAGTTTGAAAGTCACTTTGGTGTGGAGCCTAATAGATCATGTACGTGAGGACAATCACTAAATAATATTTTCTGGTGATGATTAGGCTGGTCCCTCTTCCCCAGCAGGCACCCAATTCTCAGCCACTTTCCTCCCTTCCAGGCACGAGCTCCCACTGACTTCAAAGGAAGCTTTAAAAATGGATTAAAGCAAAGATCATATATTGACTTCAAAGGGAGCTCTGAACACACAGAAGACATTTCATGGGGGAGGGGACAGAGATGGAAATTTTGTTCCTCTTGTTATTTCATGCTTAATGAATACCATCAGCATTCCCTGTGCATTCAGCCAAAAGTGTATTTTCTTCCCTTTGCAACACTTTCCATTTTGATGACATCATAATAGATATCCATTCTAGAAAAAAAAATCTAATACCTGTTCTAAATATTTCAATATTATTACAGTGATGCTAAATGTTGGTTTTCTCCCTATATGATACGGCAGCCATGACAATAAAATTTTGTCACACCATGCAAAATATTGCTATTTTAATTGTGTACCATAAAGTCACTATGTGAGATTGTAAGAATTACTCTTGATAGTTTAATGCTCTTTTATTATACATAGCCAGATCTGATTCTCAGGACTCTCTTTCTCTCCCAAAATGCAAATAATTTAATATAATAAATTTAGAACTTTCAGTATAAGTGCCATGCCTGTTTCCTGTGTAAGATGATTATCAATGTACCACCACCAGCACTTTTACATATGCAAATTCAAGTAACTTACATGGCACTGAAGAGACTCTGAAAATAAGAAAATATACTCCAAGTAGGATTTGCCTTCCTCGTAAAAAATCCTTAGACTCATTCTAGAACAATAATTATGATTCATCAGGAACTCTTAAACAAGTATTGTAAGTTAATAAAACTCCTACAGAGCCCTCTAAACTCACAAGGATTCTGGTGTTCTGCTCCAGAAGTAGGACATCCAGCTAACGAATAAGCAAACAAAACTTGAACACTGGTAGGGCTGATGTCAGTGTAGGAGGAACGCAGCCATTTTTACCCACTGGTCGGGCCTTTTCTAGGGATCTCCGTGCTCCTGTGACTGCCGATGCTCATGGTTAGCCTTTTTCCCTCAGCATGACACACTGGTGGCTGCTTCTCCTCCTCCTCGGCCTCCTCTTCCTTTATCTTTCTCTCTCTCTCTCTCTCCCCCTCACTCACACACACAAACACCCACACACACACATACGTGCACGCTTCCACACACACACACACACACATTTCTCTATGACTTAACCACACGTGGGAGTTGTGAGGCACATGATGTAGAAAAGAGTGCGGAGGAGTCAGAGGAGCCTCTCCTCTAACCCTATGAGGAAAACAGAGGAGGGCATAGCTGAATGTGTCATACAATTCAAAGGAGAGAAAGATCAGACACAATATCACATTTGATTAAATTCCATATAAGGCCTCACAATTGAAATTATGAAACCAGTGGGACTGCTGCCAATAGTAAGCCAGAATGAGCAAGAGAAATAATTGCATCAAACCAGTAAGAAAGGTTCAGAGGGTACAGGCATTCACTGATTTAGCTAAGAAATCCAAGTCTGACTTTAAATTATATGATGAGACCAGAACCACTCAGGAAAAGTGATGTTTCCAAGATCTAGTGGTACATTCCTTATTTAGTAAGGACAGAAATAACCAAAATGTTGCCTTTCTTAATTTACTCTTCAACTGAACCCAGAAGAAAACAGTTCAAATGAAAACAAAAACTCAAAACATACATTCTCCCTATTCTCAAATAAAAGCCTAGTTTGAGTCTAAATTTGCATCCAGATTTTGAGCCAGATAACCTCTTTTAATAGAGAACTTAGAATTATTTAAAAGAAAAAGTATTAATTTCCTGTTTTGTACATTTTATTTATTCATTCAATAGGCAGTGATTGAACAATTACTATATGAAAGCCACTGCACTAGGTCCTATGCAAGAACCCAAAATGAGAAATATGTAGACTTCATTTTCCTGGGGGCCACAATAGGAGTGCAGGGTACAAATAACAGTATTACAGGGGAGAATGTGTTCCATGGCCATCAAGAATAAGATGCAGATAAAGCTTAGTGTATCTCACTTAAAATCAACCAAGGAAAAGTAAATACCAATTTCACTTGGAGTGTTTCAGAACCCTAGTTCTGAGGGAAGTTTATAGATTTTCTGTGTGTGGGGGGGGGGGTCCCAAGGTCAAATAAGTTCAAATAACTTTAGGAAACACTTGGTAGACAAAGTTAGAATAGGTTCTTTACTGTAGGAATTTTCAATACCTATGATGAGCTAATATAACTTGCAAATTCCCAAGAGGAGAATAAAGTTGGCAGCATTTCTCAAACTAATTTGACCATAGAACACTTTTTTCCACAGAGTATCTCATGAAAGTAGTGATCCACAAAACACTTTGGGAAGCCTTGGTAGGGTTTGAGCTTGTGCAGAAGACATGGAGCATTCTAAATTGACCAGTCTTGAGTAAATGAAGACAAGGTTGGAAAGTAGGTTAGGGTCAGGTCATGGAGGACTGTGACCTTCTGACTACTCTGTCTTGGAAACTCCCTCTTTCCTTAGCCACCATGATAAGGCAAGCTTGAACAATTCCCGTTCAGAAACTGACTCTGCCACTTACTAATTTTACCACCTTTAGTGAATTACTTAACTTTTCTGCCCCTGAGTTTCTTTATTTCCTCATCTATAAAACAGGGTTGTTATTACTATTCAGTGAACCCATAAATATAAAATACATATGATGCCTGAGAACTAATAAATGTTATCTATCTTTCCCTCTGGAGCCTGATTTCCTTTCCAGCCTTCTGAATATTCCCTTCTGCCTCCCTTATTGGTACAGTATTTTCTTCAGGTTCCTTAAATATTGGCTTTCCATAGAATTATTCCTTTAGCCACTTTTTTTTTGTTTTCCTTATGCTAAATGCCCTCCTTGAGTAATTTAGGCTTCAACTTCCCTAGCCTGATATATTCCATATCTACAAACCCAGCCCCGATATTTCTCCAGAACTCCAGAGAGTATTTCTAAGCAACACCTGAACGTATCCATATAAAATGTCCTACAGGCACTTTGAGCTCAATATGTTCAAAACTATACTTAGTCTCTTCTGTTCTACTTCCATACTTCTTTTCCTCTCTGTATTACACATTTCATCATTAAATACCCAGTTGTCCAGGCTAGAGAAACTTGAACTTATTTTTCATTTTTTCTACTCCCCCAACTCGGCCTTTGCCCTCCACTTCTTCCCTCCCTCACATTCAGTTGGTGAACTGATCCACTGATTCTACTTCTAGATTATTTCTTGAATTAATCAGTACCTCTTCATTCCTACTACAGGCTCTCATCACATTCTTTTTTTTTCATGTTTTTTTAATTTTTTAAAAATTATTATGGGTACATAATAGTTGTATATCTTTATAGGATATATGTGATGTTTTGATACAGGCATACACTGTAAAGTAATAAAAGCAGGGTAATTGAAATATCCATCATGCCAGGTATGCACCATTTCTTTGTGTTAGGAACATTCCAGTTCCACTCTTTTAGTTATTTTAAAGTATACCGTAACCTATTGATGGTAGTCACTTTGCTGTGCTATCAAATATCATTCATTCTATCTATCTAACTATATTTTTGCACCCCATTAATCCTCCTCACTTCATCTCTTTATCTGCCCCTCCCCATTACCCTTCCCAGCCTCTGGTAACTATCATTCTACTCTCTGTTGCCATGAGATCAATGGTTTTTAATATTTAGCTCCCATATGTGAGTGAGAACATGTGAGATTTGTCTTTCTGTGCTTTCTTGGCTTATTTCACTTAACATAATGTTCTCCGGTTCCATCCATGTTGTTACAAATGGCAGGATTTCATTCTTTTTTGTGGCTATATAATATTCCATTGTGTATATGTGCCACAATTTCTTTATCCATTCATCCACTGATGGACACATAGGTTGATTTCAAATCTTGGCTATTGTGAATCATGCTGCAATAAACATGGAAGTACAAATAATCATTTCAATATATTGATTTCCCCTGCTTTGGATATATACCCAGCAGTGGGATTACTGGGTCATATGGTAGTTCTATTTTCAGTTTTTTGAGGAACCTCCATATTGTTCTCCAGAGTGGTAGCACTAATTTACATTCCCATCAACAATATATAAGGGTTCCCCTTTCTCTACATCCTCTCCAGCATTCGTTATTGCTTATCGTCTTGATGAAAGCCATTTTAACTGGGCCAAGATGTTATTTCATTGTATTAATAGTTTTGATTTGCATTTCTCTGATGACTAATGATGTTGAGCATTTTTCCATATAGCTGTTGGCCATTTGTATGTCTTTTTTTATTTTTTGAGACAGAGTCTCACTGTGTTGCCCGGGCCAGAGTGCCGTGGCGTCATCCTAGCTCAGAGCAACCTCAAACTCCTGGGCTCAAGCGATCCTCCTGCCTCAGCCTCTCGAGTAGCTGGGACTACAGGCATGCGCCACCATGCCCGGCTAATTTTTTCTATATATTTTTAGTTGTCCAATTAATTTCTTTCTATTTTTAGTATAGACGGGGTCTCGCTCTTGCTCAGGCTGGTTTCGAACTCCTGAGCTCAAACAATCCACCCGCCTCGGCCTCCCAGAGAGCTAGGATTATAGGCGTGAGCCACCGCGCCCGGCCCTGTCTTCTTTTGAGAAATATCTATTCAGATCCTTTGCCCATTTTTTAATCAGATTATTTGATTTCTTCCTATTGAGTTGTTGGAGTTCCTTATATATTCTAGTTACTAATCCCTTGTCAGATGGGTAGCTGGCAAGTATTTTCTCCTATTCTGTGGGTTGTCTATACTTTTTGTTGATTGTTTCCTTTGCAGTGCAGAAGCTTTTTAGCTTGATATGATCCCATTTGTCCAATTTTGCTTTGGTTGCAAAATTACTCAAGAAATCATTGCCCGGATCAATGTCCTGAAGCATTTCCCCAATGTTTTCTTTTAGTAGTTTCATAGTCTCAGGTCTTAAAGTCTTGAATTCATTTATTTGATTTTTGTATATGGTGAGAGATAAGGGTCTATTTTCATTCTTGTGCATATAGATATCCAATTTTCCCAGCACCATTTATTTTTTTTTTATTTCACCATATTGTGGGGGTAGAGATGTTTAGGTTACGTATGTTGCCCTTGTCCCCCCTTCCCCCCCAAGTCTGAGCTTCAAGCGTGTCCATCCCCCAGATGGCCCAGCACCATTTATTGAAGAGACTATCCTTTCTCCAATATATGTTCTTGGCAACTTTGTCAAAGATAGGTTCACTATAGATATGTGGATTTATTTCTGGGTTCTCTATTCTGTTCCATTGGTCTACATGTCTGTTTTTATGCCAGTACCACACTGTTTTGGTTACTACAACTTTGTATTATAGTATAACATAATTTGAAGTCAGGTAATGTGATTCCCCCAGTTTTGCTCTTTTTGCTCAGGATGGCTGTGGCTATTCTGAGTCTTTTGTGGTTCCATATAAATTTTAGGATTATTTTTTTCTATTCCTGTGAAGAATGTCATTGGTATTTTGATGGGGATTCCATTGAATCTGCAGATTGCTTTGGGTGGTATGGACATTTTAACAATATTGGTACTTACGATCCACAAGCATGGAATATCTTTCCATTTTTTTGTGTGTGTCCTCTTCAATTTCTTTCATTGAGGTTTTACAGTTTTGATTATAGAGATGGTTCACTCCTTTGGTTAAGTTTCTTCCTAGGTATTTTATTTTATTTGTAGCTATTGTAAGTAGGATTATTTTCTTGGTTTCTTTTTTCAATTGTTTACTGTTGGCAAATAGAAATGCTATTGATTTTTGTGTATTGATTTTATAACCTGCAACTTCACTGAATTTGTTTATAAGTTCCAATAGTTTTTTGTGGAGCCCTTGGGTTTCTCTAGATATAAGATCATATCGACTGCAAACAAGCATAATTTGACTTCTTCCTTTCCAATTTGGATGTCCTTTATTTCTCTCTCATCTGATTGTTCTAGCTATAACTTCCAGTACTATGTTGAATAACAGTGGTGAAAGTCGGCATCCTTGTCTTGTTCCAGATCTTGGAGGAAAGGCTCTCAGTTTTTCCCCATTCAGTATGATACTTGGTGTGGGTCTGTCCTATGTGGCTTTTATCATGTTGAGGTAAGTTCCTTTTACACTCAGTGTTTTGAGAGTTTTTATCATAAAAGGATGTTGAATTTTATTGAATGTTTTTCCAACATCAATTGAAACGACCATATAGTTTTTGTCCTTCATTCTGTTGATATGATGTATCACATTGATTTGCATATGTTGAGCCATGCTTGCATCGCTGGGATGAATCCCACTTGATCACAATGAATAATTTTTTTAATGTGTTCTTCTTGAATTCGGTTTGCTAGTATTTTGTTGAGGATTTTTGCATCTGTGTTTATCAGAGAAAATGGCCAACAGTTTCCTTTTTTTGCTTTGTCTTTATCTGATTTTGGCATCAGCGTGATATAGGCCTCGTAGAATGAGTTTGGGAGTATTCCTTCCTCCTCGATTTTTTGGAATAGTTTAAGCAGGATTGATATTAACTCTTCGAATACTTGGTAGAATTCGGGAGTAAAGCCATTAGGTCCCGGACTTTTCTTTAATGGGAAACTTTTTATTACTGTTTCTGTCTCATTACTTATTGGTTTATTCAGGTTCTGGATTTCTTTCTGGTTCAGTCTGGGTAGGTTGTATGTGTCTAGGAATTTATCCATTATTTCTAGGTTTTCAATTTTATTGGCATGTAGTTGCTCATAGTAGTCTCTAATGATCCTTTGGAGTTCTGCAGTATCAGTTGCAGTGTTTCCTTTTTCATCTCTGGTTTTATTTATTTGGATCTTCTCTCTTTTTTTCTTAGTCTGGCTAAAGGTAGGTCCATTTTGTTCATCTTTTCAAAAACCCAACTTTTTGTTTCATTGATCTTTTTTATTGTTTTTTTTGTTTGTTTGTTTCAGTTTCATTTATTTTCTGCTCTGATCTTTATTTCTTTTTTTATACTAATTTTGGGTTTAGTTCACTCTTGTTTTTCTAGTTCTTTGACATGCATCATTAGGTTGTTTATTTGAAACTTTTCTACTTTTTTAATGTAGGCATTTATTACTATCAACTTTCCTCTTATAACTGCTTTTTCTGTATCCCATTGTTTTTGATACATTGTGTTTTCAAAAAATTTTTTAATTTCCTTCTTAATCTCTTCATTGACCCACTGGTAATTCAGGAGCATACTGTTTAATTTCCATGTGTTTGTATATTTTCCAATGATCCTCTTGTTACTGATTTCTAGTTTTATTCCATTATGGGTAGAGAAAATACTTAGTATGATTTCAGTTTTTTTGAATTTTTTAAGACTTGTTTTTGGCCTAACATATGGCTTATCCTTGAGAATGATCCATGAGCTGAGGAGAAGAATGTGTATGCTGCAGCTGTTGGATGAAATGCTCTGTAAATATCTATTGGACCCATTTGGTCTATAGTGCAGATTAACTCTAAGGTTTCTTTGTTGATTTCCTGTCTGGATGATTTGTCCAGTGCTGAAAGTGGACTGTTGAGGTCCTCAATGATTATTTTATTGGAGTCTATCTCTCTCTTTAGCTCTGACAATATTTGCCCTATATATCTAGGTGCTCCAGTGTTGGGTGTATATATACTTAGAATTGTTACATCCTCTTGCTGAATTGACTCCTTTACCATCACGTCATAACTGTCTTTGTCTCTTTTTATAGTTTTTGTCTTTAAATCTATTTTATCTGATAGAAGTATAGCTATTCCTGTTCTTTTTTGGTTTCCATTTGCATGGAATATCTTTTTCCGTCTCTTTTTTTTTTTTTTTTATTTCAGCATATTATAGGGGTACAGATGATTAGGTTACGTATGATGCCCTTACCCTCCCTCCCCCCCAAGTCCAAGCTTCAAGTGTGTCCGTTCCCCC
>NW_012148319.1:1999565-2046960 GCF_000956105.1 Propithecus coquereli
CAAAATAAATAAATGGGACCTGATCAAATTAAAAAGCTTCTGCACGGCCAAAGAAATGGTCACAAGAGCAAACAGGCAACCCACAGAATGGGAGAAAATTTTCGCGTGCTACAAATCCGACAGAGGGCTGATAACCAGAATCTATTTTTCTGTCTCTTTATTTTCAGTTTATGTGTGTCTTCACAGGTGAAGTGTATTTCTTGCAGACAACATATAGCTGGCTCTTTTTTTTTTTTTATCCATTCAGCCATTCTGTCTTTTGATTGGAGAGTTTAGTCTATATGCTATTATTGACAAGTAAGGACTGACTGCTGCCATGTTGTTATTAGATTTCTGGTTGTTCTTTCTTCCTTCCTTCCTTCCTTCCTTCCTTCCTATCTTCCTTTGTTAAAAGTGATTTTCTCTGGTACTGTGTTTTAATTTCTTGCTTTTTACTTTTTGTTTATCTACTGTAGGTTTTTTGATTTGAGGTTACCATGAAGCTTGCAAAAAAAAAAAACTATAACCAATTATTTTAAACATATGACAACTCTGCTTACAAATAAATAAGCAAACAAATGAACACGCAAAGAGAAATCTAGCAGAAATTCTACCCTTCAACTCCATCTCCTGGCCCTGCTTTTTAACTTTTAATTGTTTCCGTCCATATGTTTTTATACTATCTTTCAAGAAGTTGTTATAGTTATTTTTGATAGGTTTGTCTTTTAGTCTGGCTACTCAAGATATAATCAAGATATAAGTGATTTATATACTGCAATTACAGCAATAGAGTATTCTGTATTTATGTACTTACTGTTACCAGTGAGTTTTATACTTTCAGATGATTTCTTATTGTTCATTAACATCCTTTTCTTTCAAATTGAAGAGCTCCTTTTAGCATTTCTTGCAGGACAGGTCTGGTGTTGATGAAATCCCTCAGCTTTTGTTTGTCTGGGAAAGTCTATTTCTCCTTCATATTTGAAGGATATTTTTGTAGGATATAATATTCTAGGGTTAAGGTTTTTTTCCTTCAGCACTTTGAATATGTCATGTAACTCTCTCCTAGCTTATAATGTTTCTACTGAGAAGTCTGCTGCCAGATATATTGGAGCTCCTTTATATGTTATTTTTTTCTTTTTCCTTGCTTCCCTTAGGACCTTTTCTTTATCTGTGACCTTTAGGAGCTTAATTATTAAATGCCTTAAGGTAGTCTTGTTTGGTGTTCTATGACCTTCTTATACCTGAATATTGACATCTTTCTCTAGGTTTGGAAAGTTCTCCGTTCTTATTTCTTTGCATAAACTTTATACTCCAATCTCTTTCTCTATCTCCTCTTTAAGGCCGGCAACTCTTAGATTTGCCCTTTTGATGCTGTTTTGTAGATCCTGTAGGCATGCTTCATTCTTTTTTATTCTTTTTTCTTTTTTCTCTTCTGACTGTATTTTCAAATAACCTGTCTTCGAGCTAACTAATTCTTTCTTCTGCTTGGTCAATTCTGCTTTTGAGAAACTCTGATACATTTCTGAGTTTGTCAATTGAATTCTTAAGCTCCAGAATTTCTGCTTTTTTTAAATTATTATTTTAATCTCTTTGTTAAATTTCTCTGATAGGCTTCTGAATTCCTTCTCTGTGTTGTCTTGAAGTTCACTGAGCTTCTTCAGGACAGCTATTTTCAATTCTTTGTCTGAAAACTCATATATCTCCATCACTCTAGGATTGGTACCTTATTTAGATTGTTTGGTGAAGGCATGTTTTCCTGGATGTTCTTGATGCTTGTAGATGTTTGTTGATGTCTGGGCATTGAAGAGTTAGGTATTTATTTCGATCTTCACAGTCTGGGTTTGTTTGAACCTGTCCTTTATGGGAAGGCTTTCTAGGTATTCAAAGGGGATTCAGTACTGTGATTTAAGTCTTTGGTCAACATTACATTAGCACTGGGGGTACCCCCAAGCCCAGTAATGCTGTGATTCTTGCAGACTCCTGGTGGTATTGCTTTGGTGGACTTGGATAAGATATGGGAAAATTCCCTGGATTATCAGGCAGAGTCTCTCACTCTCTTCCCTCACTCTCTGTGCTTGGCTGCTGGAGCTGGATGGAAGAGGAGTGACATGGGCACTCCCTCATGGCTATCAGTGCCAGGTCCCACCTGAAGCCTGCCCAGTCTCACCCAAAGCCTGTGGTGACTATTGCCTGGCTATCTCTGATATTTATTCAAAGCCCAAGGGCTCTTTAGTCAGCAGTGATGAATCCTGCCAGGGTCCTTCCCTTCAAAGCAGCATGTTTCCTTCTGGCCCAGGGTGGGTCCAAAAATGCCTTCCAGGAACTAAGGCCTAGACTCAAGGGCCTCAGGAGTCTGCTTCGTACTTTATTTTTCTGTGGCTGAGCTAGTACCCAAGTTACAAAACAAAGTCCTCTGAATTTTCCCTTTTGTTTCCCCAAGTGGAAGAAGACTCCCTAACCTGCACTGCCTATAGTTGAGGGGTGGGGTGGTAAGGTGACACAGGCACTGGTTTGGCTGCCATGGCTAGCATCTCAGTGGGTCATGGGTATCCCAAGTCCACTGCCTGTGGGCCAGCATAGCCACAGGAATTGCCCAAGGACTGCGACCTTTGTGGCCTGACTGCCTTATGAGTTTAGTCCAGGTCGCAGGCTGTATTTTGTCAGCCAGTGATGGGGCTAGGTAGAATGTGGGTTTCAGGGCAGAGGATTTCTCTCTGGCTGCGCTGGTCTAAATGCTCCCTCGGTGGGCACTGGCAGAATTATGCCCTGTGAGCAGTCTTGCCCAAGTCTGCCCAAGAGCAGTCTTGGATTTCAATGCAAAGTCCCACAATCACTTCAATCTCCCTCCCACAAGCACACAGATTTTTCTCTTCACTCGGGGTGCTGGCACTGGCATAGCACTGCTAGGGGATGGTGAAGGGGTGGCATAGGCAATGGAAGAGTATCTTTTCTGCCCTCTTCTATGCCTCTTTCCTTGATATAATGTTAAAACCAGGTAGCATGATCGCTCACCTGATTTTTGGTTCTTCTGAAGGTGCTTGCTTGAATAGATAGTTATTAAATTTGGTGTTTGTGCAGAGGAACAATTGCTGGCAGTTTCTATTTGGCCATCTTGCTCCACCCTCTTTCTCATCACATTCTTATCATCTCTCATTTAGATTTATGAAGTAGGTTTCTAATTTGCTTCATTCTTCCAACTGTGACACTTCTTAAGTACAAAATTGATTATTTTATTCTCATACTTTAAAACCTATAAAGATTATAATTTTTACATCAAATACCTAAACATACAATAAACTCTAGTCAATGATATTCATGCTGAAGTATTTAGAGAGGAATGTACTGAAACCTACAATTGGTTTTGATGTATAAAAATGTATAAAATGGACTGACAGATTATAAAGGGATGGATATGTACATGATTAAACAAGTATACCAAAATGTTACTAGTACAATCTAATGGTAGGTATACAAATGCTCATTGTAGAATTCTTTCAATTTTGCTCTATATTTTAAACTGTTCATTATAAAATGTTGGGGGAGAGGGAAGCAGACTATGAAGGCTCCCTGTCATTTGTAAGTAGCATCCAAACATCTTAGGTGGGCCCTTCACAACTTGGCTCCAATTTGCCACTCCAGCCTCCCATTCTCCTACTTATTTGCACCTTATGTTCTATAATAACCAAATGCAATGAATCAACATCCCCTTAATGCCTTATAGACTCTTTTGTGGCTAAGGCTTTATCATCCTTTTATCTTTGCCCGGAAGACTCTTCCATTATTTTTCTATCTGGCAAACATCTAATCATTCTTAACAGTAACAGCACCTTCCCTGGGATGACTCCCTGAACAAAGTTAACTGATTGATATTTTTTCCATCTCTCTCTCTCTCTTTCTCTCTCTCTCAATTCTACTGTGGCACGTACTGTGTTGAGCTGTGGTCAGTGCTTATGTATGTGTTTCTCCCAACTGCACTAGTTGTTCCTTGACGATTGTCTCCCAATCTTTGTATATATAATATATAGCACAGTCCCAATAAATTCTAGGCCCTCAATACATGTCTCTGAATTAAACTGAACACCAGACTAAGAAGTGTGCTATTTCATATGCAAAGTTGTACATGGCTCTCTCTGGGCCTTTTTACTTTGCTCAGTGTTAATCTGTCCTCTGTTTCGTATGCCAGGTGTTCTCACTATCTCTCATCTTTAACCAGGGATAAGTATAATATTGGCATGTACACCTGATGTATTTTAATCCAAATAGATTGTGTACATTTCAAATCTGTTTTCTATAATTATGGAGTAAGGATTTTTCTTCCTATAAAGATTCTTTCTTCAATATGTAAGTGAGGAGAAGTTCACAACTAGCTAATGCTTGGACTATTTCTAGAAGTGCTAAAAATGACCTTATACCAAAAAAAAATGAGTTTTTAAATGAAATTTTGTATTATAAAGAACTGGAATCATCGGACTCTGAAACATTGAAAAGTCCCTCAGAATTTCTACCAAAGGTTGCATCTAATCTCATCTTTCCTAAAACAGGCAACAGTTAGCAATAATACTTCAACTTCTCACTTCACTTCCTTCTAATCATTCTCAGTGTTCTCAAAAGAAAGCTTCCAAAACTACTCAAAATTCCACAGCATGGGATCCCTCCTTTTTTCCCTCTCTTTCTTTCTCTCTCACTTTCTCTCTCTCTCACAGACACACACAAGCATATGTGATCATACACACACAGAGCAAGAAAAAGATGTGGAAGTAAAATTATATGTACCTATAGTCCTAACCCCTGGGCTGCAATCCGTGGCCTCTTACGGAACAGGCCGCAGAGCTCCGCCGCACCCACCTCACCCCCTTCCATGGAAAAATTGTCTTCCATGAAACTTAGGAACAGGGCTTAGGGGAGGGCACACAGCAGGAGGTGAGCAGGAGTGAGTGAAGCATGGCCTGTATTTACAGCTGCTCCCAATTGCCTGTATCATCACCTGAGCTCCCCACCTCCCTATGGAAAAATCACCTTCCATGAAAGCAGTCCCTGATACCAAAAAGGTTGAGGACTGCTGGTACGTACCATTCATTCTTGAAAGGTAATGACATTGTGCTTTGGGGGCTCCTAATCCCTCCTTCTACTGTTTTCAGAAAAATTCTTGTCAATTAATAATTCAATGCTTGATTCCAAAAACTTAAATCTTGCCAGTCCGTTTACTTTGTCTCTAGTTTCCGAAAACCAAAAATGTGAGTTTTAAGAATTGTATTTTTATAAATAAGTTGTACTCTGTTAAAAAAAAAAATGACTGTTTCAGGGTTCATTGTTATGGCATTGGATTTGGATGACTAGCACTTCATATCCCTTGCAAACACTACATCTGATCCACTAAATTCACATTGGTCCAAGATTCACTAAACTAAAACATCCCCTCCTCTTCCTGCCAATGGTGTATTTCTTTACAAAAATCTTAAATAATGACTCAAAATTCCTCTTCAGTCAGAGAAACCCACAAAGGACCCATCAGAGGTAAAAGAAAATGTTAAATTAATAAAACACTCAGCATTTACAAAATGGGGTTATAATTTTGATTTGCATAACAAGCCTTCCCTGACTCCCACTCTATTAGCCACTCTGTCCTCAAACTAGCCTCCTAAGGACTGTGTGCATCCTACTGTATGGCAATTTATGTGTTCATTTCTACAAGGATGGTGGGTAGGGGCATTCATTATCCCCAGGGCATAGTACAGTGCCAAGAATAAAGTAGGTATTTAGTAGACATGTGTAGGAAGAAAGGAAGGAAAGGAAGGAGGGAAGATGAAGGGAGGGAAGAGAGAAAAGAGAAATACGGAAAGAGAGAGAAATAGAGAGGAGTGAAAAGAATAATCTGCATATCTTACAGATAAGGAAACTGCCCTTCAAGTCAAGTAAGTGACTTGCCTAAAGAACTTTCACTCAGTACTCAAATCTAGGTCTTGGACCCCAAGCTATACCTTAGTTCTTTCTATTGCCACATTTGAAGTATCCTCCTGACTCTTTCTGACTTGTTAGTTCTACCTTTTTCATGAAGCTTTCCTCACCTATTTCAATCCCCAACAATCTTTCCCTCTACTGCAAACCAATGGCACCAATTCTTATATAATCATTTTAATACTTAAGTAAAAACAAATAGTAGTCTTCATGTGTACATTTTATTTATCTATCTGTCCTTGTCTCAGAAAAGATTTTAAGGTAACTTTTTACACGTGCATGTTCTATCTCTCTATCCATGTATATTCATTAGGAGTAGAAGTTATAGTTATATGTCTTGCTTATGATGTCTTTTAGGTCAGAGAAAACAAGAAAAGAATTTATTTTTAGGACTTAATTTTCAAATTTCTGGAGTTCTCTTCCCACTGTTTAATATACACTCCTCTACTTTTCAACATTACTATTTAAACAAACAAATAGCTTCCCTCAAAAGAAATCAACCGGAGTGAGTTTAAACAGGATGATGTGTTGACTCCATTTTGCACCTTCAGGAATCTACCAAAATTAAAATCAGGAGTCATCATGAGTCACTCCTCTTCCTCATACACCAGGAAAGAGGATGCAATTACAAACAAGATACACAAAGAATGAGGCAGGTCTCTCCAGTGCTAAAAGCTTTGCATGCCAGCAAACAGAAAATACAAACCCCAAACAGATCTTTAATTACTTACTCATTTGTTTACATTTTGAGAGCCTTCATAAGAGTAATATGTTTGAGCTTCAAGAGAATTACCCATCCCTCCACTGTTTACAACGAAGTAAAAGATTTATTTTATGCAAGTTACTCAGTCCTTCTTCCATTTCACCAGTACTATTAGAGCCACTGGTTTCCTCCCTGATCAATAAGTTATTTATGGCTAAGCCTCAGGACCGCAATAAAAGACACTGCTGAGCTCTGTTAATGGCCCCACATTGGAAACAACAGTTCTAGCTTGTAGGGAATCAAACTCAGTCATTATTTGGGTTCACTTCTAGTAATTAAGCATTTAATAGCACTTTGCATATTTGGCATTCAGCAACCACTTTTATAAGCATTCCTCATAAGAACCTGGAACACCACAATCAGATCAATAGCACTATCTTTATAAGGTATAAACCAATGGTGGCCACAGACTAAGAAAGCCTCTCCCTTCTTTGTGAAGGTGATGTCATTCCCCTGAGGGCAAGCACCAAGTTTCTTTTCCAACAGCAGTTTCTGGTTTATGCTGATTTGTCCACAGTTTTTCAGTCTTATACTAGGTCCTCTTGACAGATGGCAGACATTTCAGAACCTCTGATCTTGTCCTGCGAATGCCATGCATCATATGATCTGTGGCCAAAGTGGAACGAAACATACTAGCTTAGAAATAATGGTCATGTAATGGCCCCATGTTAAGCTGCTCTAGGAGGTTATGATTTAAGGGAAACTTACATGTTTTGTTTTGTTTAAATCATGGAGAATAATAAAAAGAATTGTTATTTATATTTGGAGCAAGTCAACCACTAAAGGGATAAACTCAATGCTTAAAATGGATTGTTCGTTCCCTCACCTGTTAAGGAAAAGATTCTTTTTGTTTGTTTGTTTGTTTTTTCGATCCAAGAAACAAGGTAAGAAAGGAAAAAATTCTTTAAATCAGTTTAATAAATTTATTGTGCACTAACCATAAGTCAGCTCTTGAAAAGAAAGGAAATAGTGATCCAGGATCAAGAGGACGTTTACTGTGAATAAGTCATGTCAGGCTAACCTCCCTCTACTTTCTTTTTAAACAGGCTTATTGGACTAGCAGTTTAGAAAATGTAATCAGTGTGTATACCCTTCTAAACTTTATCAAGAATTTGTATTAAGTTGGTCATGATGTGGACAAAATAGGACAATAAGAAATCAGCAACAGATCTAATGACCTTGTCTAACAGTTACTGGTTTTTGAGTCCTTATTGGTTTGGGAGGAAGTTTTTGGTGCCACACTGCATTAACTGTCCCTTGTCTATTTTGGACAACAGCTTTCTCCTCTAAGTGCTTCTCAGATCCATCCACTTTTCTTCATCTCACTGTACATCTTGGTACCAGTCTTGGCTATCTTTCACCTGTGTCCTTGCAATGGCCAATCTCTGTCTCCAGTCTTGCTTCCCTCCAGTCTTTTCCCACATTTTAAAAGGATGCCTATCTTTTCTGCTTTGCCAAGTTTACATCTGTTGTCCAAGAATAATTATTAATAAAGTCTCTTTCATTCTCAAAAGTGCTCCCATTGGGTAAAATTATATGCCTAACTTTAAACAGTCTGATTCTAATCACATCACTCTCCCATTTAACCCTCTCAGTGGCTTCCCCCTACCCTTAGTTTAAAGCCCAAATTTCTTCTGCATGGTTTTTTAACTTCTTAATATCCACTAATCTATAAGCTCCATGAGGACAGGGATTTTCATTGTTGTTGTTAACTGCCATAACCCCACTGCCCAGAACTGTGCCTAGTACATAGGAGCTGCTCAAACACATGTTGAATGATAAACTTTTAATGGGCCCATGGTTTAGGCACTGTCTACCTATCCAACTTCATCCCTGCCTTCTCCCATTCACAGTCTAATCTTCAGATTGTACTATGTTCAGTTCCTTTCTCATCTCTAGGCCTTTATATATGTTCTATCTTCTGCCTGGTACATTTTGCTCCTTTTCCCACCTCTACCTCTCTCATCCCTCTAATCTCCTTCCTTATTCCTTTAGGGTCCAGCTTTAAAATCACTTCCTTTAGGAGGCCTTCCTAATTCTCCAGCTAGGAAATGTCCTCCCACTATGTATGCCCATACCAGCCCGTGCTTCTCCTAGACTAATACTCATTATACTTTACAGTCAATGATTTTTAGTATCTCTCTCTGCTAGTCTGTTTTCTCTGTCATAGTGCTTATACATACTCCGCACATCCAGGCACCTAGTACATTGTCCATCACCTGGGATGCAATTAGTAAATAAGTGTTGAATTAATGAAAATATGCTAATGTGATCTTAAAGGTACAGTATAAGATGAAATGCGATGATAATTCTGCCTTACTCTGCAATGGATTGTGTTCAGTCTTGGGTACCATGTGGAGCAATCAGGAGGGTTATTAAAATGAAAAACAGAAACTGAGGTGGTTCAGCCCCAAGGAAAGAGAGGGAGAGAAAGAGGAAATGAAGTATATCAGAATTGCCTTCAAATTTCTAGAAAAAAGACTAAACATGTCTTTGGATGGCCCTGGTGGGACCAATGGAAGGAAATTAGAGGGCAACAAGTTTGGACTTTTTAGCAGTCAAAGCTACCTGAAGTAAATGTGGTATCTGTGAGGCCCTGACCTTCCTGTCTTGAGGGACATTCATGATAGGCCAAACTGCAAGCTGGTAGAGATATACAGTTGGACTAGGCTATTTTTAGTAGTAAGTAGCAGAGAAAAAAAGTAGTAAAGATTGAAGTAGCTAAGCAATTTGGTCAGATTGGAAAGGAAGTCCAAAAAAGGCCCCAGTGCATACCTCACTGAGGTAGCTGGGAATTCATCCCTGTCCCCATTCCACATGTCTATAAGGGAAAATAGACTGGATCGAGTAGGATAAAAAGGAAGGCTTAATGAACAGGATACTAAAGGTAATACAATCATTGAAGAGAAAATTAAAATCATAAAAATATGGTTGATGGCAATCTATTCCAATCCATGAAAATGTGCAAATAGATATTATAATCAGTAGTCAACTTTTAAGAAAAAGAAAGAAAAACAAAAATCTGTTCACTTTAATTCTAGGTAAAGAGAAAGAAAGATCTGATCTTTTTCAAAATGAATAATATTTGATAATGCTTATGTTTATAACAATTGACAATTGAACAATTAACAATTTAAAAAATAAACAAGCAAGGAAATGGAGTTGATGACCACTTAATTCCACGAGTGTGGAAACACTTCTGTCCACTTCATATTCTTAACCCATACTTTTTGTCACTGGTAAAGAACTGTATGTATTATCTGGCCCTGGGATAAGACTCCAGGTGACAAACTGATGACACTGATCTACATTTTGGAGGCTCTGTTGTTTTGTTGACTTAGTGGGGTGGGAAAGAAATTTCCAGCTGCCAAGTCTGAAGAAGTAGTTGGGCCTCTCTCATTCAGTGGAGCCAGTCCCAGGGGAGTGGGACCACTGTTCCCAAGAGGGCTTCCAAAAGACCTTCCAAAAGACCTTCTGAATAGTTCATGGTCTGAGTTAGAGCAGCCCACTGCAGGGAATTTTATAATACCCCTATGTTTGACTACCATGCAGTCAGTCCCCTTTCAAGAACCTATTCTGGAGCTTCATGAAGAGAGAGGTCGGCTGGTTCACAAAGCACCCTGGAGTGTGCCCTGGAACTTACTTCCCCCAACCTCCTCTGAGCTGTGCTATGACCTTGCACAAGTCTGTCTTTCTCCTAGGGGACAAGTCTGAGATTTGAACACCTCAATTTTCATAATTAACATTTTAGATAAACAAATTAAACATAAACGGAAATGCTTTTTACAGCTTTGATGACCATACCACTTTCCACCATTACTCCCCAACATGCACACACAAAGACACACACTCAGCATTTTCAAATCCAAATGTAAAGAGAGAAATATTTCACTCTGTAGTTAGAAAAGAAACACAGCAAGAGATAAAATATGCAATGCCAGTTAAAGTCAACATTCTAAAAATTAGAGGGCTTGATTCTCAGGACAGATTGTCTCGCACTCACAATGGTTTTCTAAAGACCTTGGCCTGAAGTCAGAGTGTATCTGCCAAGGTCCACAGCCCTCCCCAAGCCCCACCCACACTCACTCTCAGCCACTGGGTGGTGTAGGAGACAGGCTGTCAGCACAGTCTGACAGCTCATCTGGAAGAGACTTTCACCCCATAAGGGACTGCTGCCCCACAAAGAATTAACTCGTAGGGATCCTTAGCATCAAGTTTAATTCAAGGAAGGGTGGGAGAGAAAGAAATGGTGATGGGGAGAGGCTGGGACTAGTGGATTGCTGTTTAATGTATGGTTTAGCTTATATGTTTGTTTATTTTAATGGGAGGGATTGTGAGAGTGTTTACATCCTAAAGGGAAGGACCAATGAGGACAGAAAGAGAGGCCTGAAGACACAGGGAGTAGAAAAGGGTTTGACCAGTGGATGAGAAGTCCAGGAAGCAGGAAAGGGTGAATTAACTGCCGATAGGGCAGGGGCACCTCCCCCTTGAGGAAGGATGAAATGGTGGGTACAAAATGGCAGTAAGCAGGCCTGGGACAGCGAGGACTCTGAGGTGTTCTCACCCTATGATCAATAGCTTCTTGGTAAAGCATGGGGCGTGGTCTTCCTCCAAGACAGAGGGAAGGTGAGGTAGTGGGGAGGCGTTTGAGGTAAAAGTATGAACTGACTGCTGAGAGAACAGGAGAAAGCTGACCGGGACTGCTTGGTGGCCCAGAGGCCCTTCTGACAGTTGGCCTGGGTACAAGTGCCCCAGGAGCAGCACCCATGGGAGATTACAGGAGAGAACAGGGTCCCTGGGGGCCAGGGCAGCTGGGGGAAGCTGTTCAGAGGAGGTTACACAAGTGGGAAAGGACTGGGACCAGTAGTCAACATTATATGGTCAGGTTCTAAAGGAACGCTTGACAGGTCCTGGGGTTGTCAGTAAGTCCCAGTGAGACATCAGACACCCTTGATAGCAGGTGTCCCATCAGTGCTCTAAAAAAAGGAGAGACCTGGGTTCCAGCATGAAGAAACAAGGTGGAAATGCCTTCTGGGTTGCAGAAAACTTCTGACTATAGAATCTCTCTTCTTTCTCTCCTATGACTTAATCATTAGATAAGTAACTTTATTGTCCAGGCATGACTCACTGGACACAGTTACTGCCATCCTATAGCTTAGGAAACCACGGAGAGATAAGAGCAACTCTGGAAGCAGTCAGGGAATGTGTACTATGTGCTGCCATCTGTAGTATCTGTCTGGCAGTGAGAGAGTGCAGGTAGGGACTCAGTGAGAGTCTACCTTGGCTCGATGTGCTAACTTGGCACACAGCTTAGACTCTTTGAGTGTTGGCTTCCTTGTGTGTAAAGTAAGGGGACTGGTCTAGGATCTAGATAATTTCTAAGCTGCTCCCTGTATAATTCCATTGTTAACTCTACTTATGAATTACATGCCTGATTCCAGAATTACAGTATCTCTGGCAACCTAAATCTACCAGTTAATAACAAACAAAACACAAACATTCTGACAGGGACCCCAATGTGGCCGTCATGATTTGCTATTCATGTTGTCAATTATCATCTAGAAAAGCAGTCTTCCCAATTGGGACTTCTGAAATATAAATTGTGAGAAATTGTTCAAAAAGCCCTCTCCTCACTTTTTCTTTGGAGTAAAACTCTTATACCCTTTCCTTTATACATCTATATTCAGTAGGGGTGAGGAGGGGCTGAGATAGGAAATGGGTAGTATTGGAGCAGAGAGGGAGGATATGGTCTAAATAAATAAAAGGTTGAAAAATACCTCCAGTGTGAACGATCAAAAGAAATCATGACCATTCACCTTGACAAAGGGGACAAGTGTTTTCTGAGCGAGGGGGGCTGGACAGAGTCTCACTTTGTTGCCCGGGCTAGAGTGCCTTGGTGTCAGCCTAGCTCACAGCAACCTCAAACTCCTGGGCTCAAGAGATCCTACTGTTTCAGCCTCCTGAGTAGCTAGGACTACAAGCACATGCCACTATGCCCAGATAATTTTTTTCTATTTTTAGTTGCCCAGCTAATTTTTTCTATTTTTAGTAGAGACAGGGTCTCACTCTTGCTCAGACTGGTCTCGAACTCCTGACCTCGAACAATCCTCCTGTCTCAGCCTCCCAGAGTGCTAGGATTATAGGCATGAGCCACCGTGCCCGGCCTAAGGGGCAAGTATTAATAGTTACTTAGATTATTCATTTAAATAATCCCACTCCCTCCTACCACCATCACCCCTTCAACAGATAGAGCAGCACTGATATTACACCTGCAAACCTACAGTTAGATAGACAACTCTGCCTCTGCCCATCAGGCAGCAACTGCAGTCTACAATCCAGTCAGATCTTCCAAGGGCCCTGGTTGTGGTAAAATGTAAGGGGAGGTTGCAATAGAAACCTCTCCGTACAAATATCTAGAAGAACCCCCAAGAGTACTGAAATGAACTAGTACAAATCCATTCCATTTTTTCCACATCAATTTATTTTCTCCCCAAACCTGCCAGCCACCTTCTTTCTCACACCTTCCTTTTCCTGCTCAACTTTTACAAAGAACAATCCAGATTCATTGTCTCTACACCCTCCCCAGTGTAAAGCAGTTTCCCACCTCACCCCTGCTTCTCCTGTTCTCTCTCCTACACTCAGACTGGAGATATGATGCTGAGCAAAACAGACAGGGCCCCTGCCCTCCCCCCACTTACAATTTAATGAGGGGAACCAGCTGATGCCTTTACAATCCATCTTTTTTTTTCTTTTTTTTTTTTTCTTTTGAGACAGAGTCTCACTCTGTTGTCAGGGCTAGAGTGCCGTGGCGTCAGCCTAGTTCACAGCAACCTCAAACTCCTGGGCTTAAGCAATCCTCCTTCCTCAGCCTCCAGAGAAGCTGGAACTATAGGCGTGGGCCACCATGCTCAGCTAATTTTTCTATATTTTTTTTAGTTGCTAGCTAATTTCTCCTTTTTTTTTTAGTAGAGATGGGGTCTCGCTCTTGCTCAGGCTGGCCTCGAACTCCTGAGCTCCAACAATCCGCCTGCCTCAGCCTCCCAGCTTGCTGGGATTACAGGCGTGAGCCACCACGCCCAGCCGCAATCCATCTTTTTTGATTACTTTCTTACCTATGCAAATGTTACTCCCTCACCATGGAATGAATTCCCACTTGTCTCCCTAGCAACCACTTATTGACGTTTTTAGTCAAAGCTCAGGTGGAACCTCCACTGTGAAGCCTTCCTCTACTCTCCCAGATGGATTTAAATGCTTGTTTTTCTGTGTTCCCACAGCACTTAGTACATAATCAACCTGTTACTGATAGAGGTTTTATTTGTTGGTTTGTTCTTGGGCATCTGCCTACTCACTAGGGTAGTAAATTCTATAAGGGAGGGAACCATGTGTTTTCTCTCTGTAGCTCTTGTGCCCAGAAGAGCAAGCTACAAACCTCAGAGCCATCTTTGGTTCATCCTTTTCGTCTCCTCCTTCACTTCATCAAAGTCTTGACATACAACTCAAAAATACTGGCATGCTCTCCAACTCCATAGTCACCTCATGCCAGCCCTTAACTTTTCTCACCTGGCCTATAACAACAACCTGCTCACCACTTTCATTCCTCCCCACACTTACTGATCTTTCAAGTTGTTGGAAAAGTGATTTTCTAAAACAAGGATCTGATTATATAACTTCCCCTTTTCAATAGGTTAAAGTCTTAACACCTTAGGATGGCTCCTGTCCCATGTCCTACTCCCTCTGTGTGACTTGCCTGTCCCCACCAGCCATTTATTCACCTTATACCTGAGTCACATTAACTGGTACATGCCATGTTTGTTCATGCTTCCATGCCTTTGCACTGGTGCTCACCCTACCTGGAACACCACCACCACCAGTCTGTTACCTCTCCTCCCCAAACATACACACAAGCACAAGCACATGCACATGCACACACACACACACATACATTTTCCTGGCAAATTTCTATTTGGGATTAGAGCCCAGCTCAAATGTCAACTTCTTTCTGAAGTTCCTGAGTCTGGCAGAGTTCATTTGCTTCTTTCACATTGTAACCACATTATTTTGTTTGAATGTGCTGAATTTTAATTCTGCCTACACAGCTGTGTCCTTTACAATACAGTAAACTCACTGATGCCCATGACATTTCTTATTCATCTTTGTAATATGCACAAGTCATATAGTACTGACTTACAGGATGTTCTTAATTAATGTTTTTACCACTGCTAAAGATAATTGTGGAGTCCACATGCCTGGAAATACTCAAAAAGAAAATATAAAACATTTAGCCTGAAAGCTGGGGCCACTCTCTGGTCTATAGGGAGAGGGATAGAAGGATCATCATCCTTCAAGGACTCTCTCAGTTCTAGTCTGATTCTTATAGCATTTACTGAGTACCTATAATAGGCCAAGCACTGTGCTAGGTAATTTTAAAAAATCAATCATTTTAATCATTTCTTACAACAAACCTGTGAGACAGGCAAATTATTTCCATTTCAGCACTGAAGAAAAGACTCAGATGAAAAGACTTGCCCAAGCTCCTGCACTCATCCAACAGCAGAACTCCGTACTGATACACAATTCAACAATAAGCCTGCACAGTAGGAAGTGAGTCTTCTTTAAGCATTGAAGAATAGCAATACCCAACTGGCTCTCAATGAATGAGAAAGAGTAACCACCTGACAATAAATGAACAAACAGAAATCAAATTATTTTCCCTGTAGCCTAAATGAGCCCTAGTCTCTGTTGAGACTGAGCCTTATAAAATATAAAGCAACTTTTACAAAAGCCAATAAGAATCCAATCCTTATCACAACTGCAGGTGGAAATATCCCCTGCAGGAAGGAAAAAGATTTCAGAGGCAATGAAGAAAACTCTAATTAGCCCCCCCACATCATACATTACTGAGCAGAATCCAAAATGAAAACCTAGATGGCCTCCCTTTAAATGTTCCAGTGATTCATTAGTTACTGTGCTTTGAAATAGCTACCAACTTGGCTGCTTGCTGCCTCCGTTCCGGCACTGGTCTCCTGGCCTGTTTTTCACCACCACCACCCCCATTCCCCTCATCCTCTGCCATTTATAGCACAGCCTAACATTGATTACTTGATCTCACCAAGTTCCTCCCCTACAAGGTCATTGCTCACAATGACCTTCCCCAGCTTCTCAAAAACATACATTCAGTGGCCCAAACTGGAACTATTTGAAAACGTAATAAATAACCATAGTATTAGATTATAATCCAAAGAATAAATTAAATATCCATGAGTCTATATTGATATAAATGATTGAATAAATAAATAAATGCAGAAGTGACAAAAATTCCTTACAGAAAAATTTTCATTTAATAAATGTAAAGGAATGAAGGAAATAAAATATCACAATTATTAACACCACAGTAATAATTTCTACAGGCAAGATCTATTGATAAATGCTACCATCAGTGGGCAAAATTTCAAAGAAAAAGGATATTTGCATAGCCTCAAAATATTTCTCCCCTAGATTTACTAATGACCGTGGTGCTTTTAACATACACCCACAGATTCTCAGATGGATCTCCCTCCAAGAGGTGGGACTCAATTTCTCTCCCCTTGAGTGTGGCTGAACTTGTAACTTGCTTCTAAGGAATGGAGCATAGAAAGGGAAAAATAGTAATTTTACTAGCAAATACCACCTTAATTATGTGATCAAGGTTAAAATCACCAGTAATCTGTTGTGTGGATATTATAAACCCTCTAATATGATGATATGATGAGAAAAAAAACACATCACATCTGTGGTATCAGATGTGATGTGCCAAAATCCATAACTTCAGCCTATTTAGGAGGAAACACCAGATAGACTCAAATCGAGGTACATTTTGAAAAATATCTGACCACTAATCTTCAAAAGTGTCAAGGTCAGAAAAGACAAAGCAGAGAAACTGTCATAAACTGGAAGAGACTAAGGAGATATGATGACTAAATGTAATGTGGGATCCTGGACCGGATATTGAACAGAAAAGAGGGTATTTATGGGAGGTGGGGGAAGTCTACACAGAAGTTTCCTTAATAGTAATGTAGCAATATTAATTTCTTAGTTTTGATAAATATACCATGGTTGTATCAAATGTTAACATTAGAGGAATCTTGGGTACATACGGGAACATTCTGTATTATCTTTGCAACTCTTTTGTAAACCTAAAATTATTTCAAAATAAAAAGTTTTTAAAAGTATGCCATTTCTTTTTCCTACTTTTTATATATATTTTGTACTTCTGTTTTTTTTTAAATGAGTATGTTCATTGAAAAACTCAGGAACAAACAAAAATATTCACTTTTAAAGACCAACTTCTTGGAGAAGTCTCCTCTCAGGAGGGTAAATTGCTCCTTATCCTGTGCTCCAAAATTTTGTCTGTTCAGTAACTCCACTGTAGCACACAATTCATCCTATTTATTTTATAGTTGTTATGTGTCTCTCTTTTTGGCTGCTCTACAGAGGCAAGGGCCTTTTTAATCCCACCCAGCGCTTAGAATATAATGAGTGTCAGCTGAGTTATTGCCAAGTAAGAACGCCTCCATCCATCTCAGGCCAGTCCTGAGCCAACCCTAGCTTCGAGACCAGCCTGCCAGCTGCTCTTTTCTCCAGACCTCCTCTGCACCTGGGACCTCAGCAGGTGTCTGCTCTGATACAACATTATACCAGAGCTCTGAGGCCAATTAGTCCCACGATGATTCAAATCTCTACCATTCCTGCTCAACACTGAAAATACAGCTTGTTTGATCATTGATTCTTACCCTGTGGGCTTCTCATGCTGATCCAGGCATCTTTTCATCTGACCCACATTCCATAGTTTTCCTCCCTTCCCACTATCCCCTGAGGAACCCCACCTACCACCCCAGCTCCAAAATAAGTAAGCCTACCTACAACCTGTCCCTATCCTCAGAACATTCTGTCCACCTCCTAGTTTTATTGGAATCATGCTCTCTTGTTTTTACAGTCCTCTGGAGAGGTTAAAAAACAGAATACACCTAAATTGCTCTAGCTCACTGCATACCTACCCCCCACCCCCAACACATAGGCCAGAGACCATTCATGAAAGGAAGAAAACAAGGAAAACAAAGTATATCCAAATTGTCATAGAAGCAAAATTTCTTTCTTTATGATAAAATAAGCAAGGGTTCATTTTTATGCAAGGAACAAACAGTTTCCTGTCTTCATACGTTGAGCATCAACCACAGGATTTGCACAGGAACAGGGTTTCCAAGTTCTAGACCAAGGAAGTGTAAGAAGTGGCAAAGACCAAATTCTAGCCATAACTTTTGCTGCTTTACCATAGTCCTAAAATTTGTAGTTGGGAATCTATCCTGTTCTAAAACAGGAAGTTGAGAGCTCTGTGAAGTCACAGCTAATGCACATGATGTTTCAGAACCCTTGAGGCTATAATACTTTTCAAACTAGGTAAGCAACAGCCTAAAATCAGGGCTCTTTGGTGCCCTATTTCAATTCTGTAGAAGACAATGGTCTGGATGTGATTTCAGGGTCACTTGGATGTGCTGTAAGGTAGCTGCTTCTCACTCTCAGGAAAGTGCAGCTGGTACTTTTTCTTTTTCATCTGCAAACCTTCAACAACTTTTGAACGATAAGTAACTGGCAGCAAAACCACACACAAGGAGAAAATGCTGAATAGAATCCCACAGCTAAGGCTGCCATATATGTCACAATGCAGGCTGTGCATTACACAAGGGCACCATTCTAAAGGATGTTCTTCATGTCACAGATACCATAGATTTACATATTTATTAGTGTGGATTTCCAGAAGATAGCAGTTGAAAATACTCTGTTCTAATTAAAGCAATCTACTATGACAATTTCCTAAAAGTGAAAAGTGTTTTGAGGAAGGGACACCTTTTTTCTAATTTGCATAAAGGTACCATATGGGCTGGTAGCAGCCATGATTTAATTGCATGCTGTAAGATTGTTTTCTGCTCAGTAATTCTAGCTCTAAATTCTTAAACATCAGTCCACAGTAAGGACCCACAAATATTCCTGACTGTTTTGACTATTTTTCTAAGAGTTGCCACTTACAGTAAATCTAACCTCAACTCAGATGAACATTTATAGATGTGGGAGAAAAGAACAAAATAACAATAAATCAAGCTAAAAGAGTACCTTAAATCAGATGTGGTTGGCTGAGCTTTTATATATAGAAACTCATACCAGCTTTTAAAATGTCTGCAATTTCATTTTCCCTGCACAGCAACAGTTATTTGACCTACTTTCTCCACTAGAGGGGTCCAAGTATGTTACAGAGTGAGGCTAAAATGCTGTCCTAAATTTATAATGGAAGAGACTCATTAATTTGCTCTCATACCTTAAAAGAAACTTACCCTCTGTGTAAATCATGTAATAGTGATTTTTTTTAGTAACACTAAATATGTCAACAAATATGTGTTGGGAAAAATGACTACAAGGTAAGAGCTCCTATCATACTAAGAACTGGAAATACACAAATAAATAAAATATGGTACTTTTCCTCAAAAACTTTATACTTTAGTGACAAACAGAAATATAGGAAATACATGATTTTAATTCAGTGTAATGTGAATTTTCCTAGAGGCATATGTCAAGTTCAAGCATAGAAAGGAGGTGAGAAGGGTCAACTGTATGTGAGGCATCAAAGAAGATTTCCTAGAAGGCATCTGGCCCCATCTAGAATTAGCAGGTAGACAAGCCTAGAGCATATAACAGCCTGTGCAGAGGTTCAGGGCATGAAAAATCGAGGGATATTCAGGAAATTCCAAATATGTATATATGGTTAAAGCAAATTGTGCAGGCAGAAGGTAGAGAGTAAAGGGAGGATGGAGAGAGGAAAGTGGTAAGAGATGGAACCTGTGACATCGCCTGTGGAGGGCTTTTCACAACAAGCAAAGAACTTTAAATTTCAATGTGTAGGCAAAGGGGAATCTTATGCAAGGAAGTGATATGCTCAGATTTTAGGGCATATCAGCTTTTTAGAATTGTCATTCTGGCAGCAGTGTAGAGGCTGTATTGAAGGGAATAATACTGGATGTTAACCACAGAGCAGATGAGAGATGAGAAAGCCCCAGGAAGAAGAAAAGGTATAAAAAGGAAATTCTGGCATAGACATGTAGAAGGAAGCTGCTTATGGGACACACAAAGGAAGGTCTCTGGATATAGAAATACAGGCTGAGAATATAAATCTGTGAGTCCTCAAGACATGGTTAGTAGGAATAAGCACTGGCATGGATGAGAGCCCCAGGCAGAGGACTTAGGCAGAGACTCTTCACCTGAGCCCTTAGACTTCTGAGGGTTCTGTGGATAGAATTCAAGGAATCCAAGAACTTGAATGGGAAAAATTACATTCTTGTTTTTACAACCTGAAATTTCTCTCAATTATAAATATAGGTGACAAATCACAGAAGTATTAGCAGTACTTGTGACGAAATCACAACACGTGTGATCACCAATAGAAATCTCAGATATTTTATATCATATTACAGTTATTAAAGATACCTTGAAATAGCATTTACATTCATTACTACTTCAAAATTATGGTAGCTGTTAGACCCACCACAAGATCTTGTTATTTAGTGTGTTAATAAGAAAACACACATACTACATCACAATTTTTAGAAATATTTTTCTAATTACATTTCAGTATAATGCATTTCCTTTGTAAGTTTATATATTTTGTTCAATGTATTTAGAAACATTATCCTGAGAAGGGATTCACAGGCCTTCCCCTCCTGCCAGAGGATCTGTGGCGCAATTCAAGAACCCCTAGGTTAGTGTGAGAGCAAGACCAAGAGAGAAAACCTGGGAAACAAACATTTAAGTAGTGGGGCTTGGAACAGGATAGAACTGGGAATAATCAGAACAAGGTAAGAGAAAAACCACGACAGTGCGTCATTGCAGGATTTACAAGTACAGAAAGTTTCAAGGACGAAGTGCCAACAGTGTCAGAAAACAAATTATAAATGTACTGAAATGTTTTTTTAATTTACCAATTAAGACTTGTATCAGTTAGAATTCTTTTGCCGTAAGCAATAGAACCAACTGTCTAATGTTAAATAAAAAGAAATATATTGAAGGAATATAAGACAGATCACAGACTCCAAGGAAAAATCAAAACATTAGTCCCTAAAAAGGACAGGAAATCAGAATGCCCAGGGGAATTAGGGTAGCAAGACAGAAATGTCACCATCTGTCATTCCCCTGACTTGCCTGTCTACTTGGCCTGACTTGGGGTCTTATGTCCACCCCTGGGCTAGGAGAGAGCAGGGCACCTGAACTGACACTTACACTAAGACCCACAAAGGAGGGCAGCTCCTCAAGACGGCACACTGTTAGAAGGGAAAATGATGCTAGTAAGCAAAAGCACATGTCCGCTTCAGGGAGTCTTGCTGATGACCTTAGTGATAGTTTCAGTTTAAGGGGGCACAGAATCTGGATTGCTTTAGTCTAAGAGCTGACTTAAAGTGAAGCAGAGTATCCTACTCTCTTACTCTGTCAAAAAGCTTGGCTCTGAGAAAAAAGAAATGCAGTAACAATAAAAAGTGAAGGCAAGATCAAGGGAGGGTTTTTTGTTTCTATTTATTTCTAACCTAGAAGATATCTGAGCATATTTATAGATAGAGGAAAGAGCCAGAACAATAGAAGTTTAAGTTCTGGTTAAGCCCTGGAAGATGAGTTGACTGTGAACAGAAAGAAGTTACTACTGACCTTTGCAATGCCAGGCATTTATTGTGCCAGACACCAGGTTAAACAGACTTCATCTGCATTATCTTTTAATACTGCTATGTAGGCACTATAATTATCCCCACTTCACAGAATGGGAAATTAAGTATTAGCAAGTTTTACGTAAATGGCCCCAAATCACATAGCTACAGTGGCAGAGCAGGGAGCAGATACATTTCTTTCTGACTCCCAAACTCATACTTTTAACAATATTTTGCCTCTTTCTATAAAACCCAGAGAAAGGAGGTCAAGAGAGGTGTTCCATCTTGTAGGTTTGTACCAGCGAGGCAGAACAGGGAGGAATTCCTATTACTTAGCTTCACTTTTCTCTACAAGGAAGTGCCAGTCATTGTTTGACAAATAGGAGGTTGGCACCTCAATTAGAATGGCTATTATCAAAAAAACAAAAAATAACAAATGCTGGCACAGATGTGGAGAAAGGGAACCCTTATACACTGTTAGTGGGAAATGTAAATTAGTATAGCCATTATGGAAAACAGTATGAAAGTTCCTTAAAAAATTAAAAGTCGAACTACTATATAATCCAGCAATCTCACTACAGGGTATTCATCCAAAGAAAATGAAATCAGTATGTCAAAGAGATAAATGCACTCCAATGTTTGTTGCATCACTATTCACAATAGCCAAGATATGGAATCAACCTAAGTGTCCATAAATGGATAGATGGGGAAAGAAAATGTGTTATATATACACAATGGAATACTATTCAGCCATTTAAAAAAATGAAATCCTGTCATTTGTGGCAACATGGATGAACATGGAAGACATTATGTTAAGTGACAGAAGCCAGGCACAGAAAGACAAATATTGCATAATCTCACTCATCTGTGGAATCTGAAAAAGCTGATCTCATATAAGTACAGAATAGAATAGAGGTTTTCAGAGGCTGGGAAGGGTAAGGAGGAAGGGCAAATAGGGAGAGATTAGTCAGTAGGTATAAAATTACAGTTAAGATAGGAGGAATGAATAAGTTCTGGTGTTCTATTGCACAGTAGGGTGACTATAGTTAACAATATTGTATATTTCAAAATAACTAGAAGACTTTGAATGTTCTCACCACAAGGAAATGATAAATGTTTGAAGTGATAGATATGCTAAATACCCTAATTTAATCATTACACAATGTATACATGTATCAAACATCACGCTGAGCCACATAAATATGTACAATTTTGTCAATTAAAAATAAAATGAAACTAAAAGAAAAAAAAAAAAGAAATGCAAAGTTGAGAAAGGCACAGTGAGGCTAACCAGTGAAGAACTATTACAACCTGGGCTGGGAAATTGACTATGATAGGAGAAAAGGCCTGAGGAACATGCTGAGAACTCTATCCCGCCACACACCCCACACACATACCCCCACCCCTGCCAGCCAACACACAGTCTGCCAAGATTGCACAGAAACTAATGCCCACATCTGTGGAACTCTCTACAGCTTCCACAGCAGGGCTACCCAGTAGGGGTAAGAGGAGTGTAGACAGACCCAAGGTCAAGTCCTAGCTCTGACTGTTACAAAGAGGGATAAAAAAAAGCTCTGAGCTCAGATAATCAGAGGTTACTATTTTTATCCTATCTGAACTAGCAGGAAAGTACCAAGTAAAAAGTAATGCTTTTAAATTTTATATATAGATATAATTGTGTGTATGTGTGTATACACATATACATATACAAACATACACAAACATATATTCAATTTCTGTCACTAACAACTTCAGCTAGAATGCATCAAAAAAGTCATGACCTAAATGTGGTCAACTAGAAACATCTTTCATACTTCTATTTTTTTTTTAACGATTAATAAATTTCTTAGTTTTTTTCCTTAAAACTCCGTAAGTCCAAATTTTTAGAGCAGAGCAAGTAATAATCTTGGGTAATATTACAAAAATTTAGAAATGTCTAAATAAATCTTTTAGGCTTCTAGGTTAGAAGAAGAAAAAAAAGGAAAAATTATTTAATGACTATAAGAAGTACATTTAAAAGGCTTAAAAACGGAGACATAGACCCAACAGTTTAATACCTTTGTGGAAGCAATATTCTCTCACAAACTAAGATACAGTGTTTAGTAGACACAAGTCTACTAAATAAGTAATAGGACAGAATGAAAAGCAAGGTTCCAGTTATACATCTTTAAAGTATGTACCTATAGATCATAGAAAATATCTGGAAAAATTTATGCCAGATTGTTAAGTTATTTACCTGTGCAATTAGAATGAGGTGGGCTTGGAGTTCCTACTCAGAGAAGAAAGAAATTTCTACATATAAAAGGTACATGTGTAAAAACTTTAAAACTGATCTGGGTACGTTATCATTAATTAAACTCCAGACTTTATTTGGATTTCACCAGTTTTTCCATCAATGTCCTCTTGCAGTCCCTAATGAGGTTATGGATATTTGGGAAGAACACCATAGAGGTGAAATACCCTTCTCATCACATCATAGGAGAGGTGCGCAATATCCGCATAACATTAACCTTCATCACTTAGCTAAGGTCATGTTTACCAGTTTTCTCCACTGTAAAGTTACCATTTTTCCCTTTCCATGTGCGTTCTTTGAAAGCAAGTCACTATGCCTAGCCCACCCTCAGGAATGGGTTAAGCTACTCCTCCTAAAGATGGAAGTATTTACATATGTTATTTGGAATTTTTTCTGTAAGGAAGATCTGTCTCTTCTCCTTTGTTTATTTATTTCTCAATCATTTATGTATATTACTATGTACTCACATATATTCATTTTATACTTTAAGTTATAACTCAATATTATATTATTTATTAAATATGGCCAACAGAAACTCTTTCAGCTTGGCTCCCATGTCTCTTTGACATGCCCCATCCTTTTGTTTCTTGAGCACTTCTTTACTTTCATGAACTATGTGATGCTCATGTTCACCTTAAATTTTTCCCTGCCCCAACCCTATTATTAGCCATTTCTCCAAGGAGAAATTCTTTTACTGAGGAACAGTGTATAGAAACCAAGATCTGGGCATCAGTGTTTTCCTTCAACTACCTTTTAATAAGTTTGTTGAGCATTTGAGTTAGAGTATATAAAGTACTTCTTGACATAGGAGCCTGACACATAGTAAGCACTCAATAAGTGAAATAAGCCATTATTGTCGTTGTTGTTACTATGTACATTTATAATAAATCTGGAACTTCTAAATCCTAATCCAAAATTGTATCTCATTAAGTCATTGCATCAAGCCCTAACAAGCCCACAGATCTTTCCATATTTCTGAGGCTCAGGACCACACAAGGCCAAGAGATAGACACTTCTCCACCCCCAGGCCAGGAGTCTGCATTCTTTGGCCATAAAACTTTTTTCCTCTTTTCCCAGCATCTACACAGAACCATAAAATCAAACGCTAAAGATCTCCTCAGATTAATAAGTTTTAAGTTCAAATTAAACATTTTGAAGGGCATTAAAAAAAACCCACTTCAGGCTGGGTGTGGTGGCTCACGCCTGTAATCCTAGCATTCTGGAAGGCCGAGGCGGGCGGACTGTTTGAGCTCAGGAGTTCGAAACCAGCCTGAGCAAGAGCGAGACCCCGTCTCTACTAAAAATACAAAGAAATTAATCGGACAACTAAAAATATATAGAAAAAATTAGCCGGGCATGGTGGCGCATGCCTGTAGTCCCAGCTACTCAGGAGGCTGAGGCAGGAGGATCGCCTGAGCCCAGGCGTTTGAGGTTGCTGTGAGCTAGGCTGACTCCACAGCACTCTAGCCTGGGCAACAGAGTGAGACTCTGTCTTAAAAAAAAAAAAACAAAAAAACAACCCACTTCTATATATAAGCCAAATTCACTTTGGTATCAATAGAGTGCAGTTTTGAATTCCTACCCAAAATAGCTGTTCTTTTGAAATACTGCAATGTCACCCTTTTGGAAATGTCTGTTGTCCTATAGATCTGTAAAAAGTCCCTTCAATTCTTATCTGTCACACACCAAAGTCATTGTTTTTATTGAGTAACAGCTACTAGAGAGTCCCTTTTATGAATTATAACCTAATCCCAAGGGTCCTAAGGGAGTAACTTAAGGGTTCCTCTACCTCTGGCTGGTTAGAGTGGCTGCAGGAATCCCTTGTCATGAGAATCAGACAGAAGTCCTGAGAGGACCTGTGAAGAGGACCCTGGCACCAATGGGCTGGCCTCAGGACACAAGAACAGCAATGACTAAAAAAATCTAGTGCCACTAACACCTTTCAAGAGTTATCTGGGCCCTGCAGAGTTATTGGCTGGGGAGCACTGTGGAAAACTCACCCTGGTTTAGGATATATCAGAAGCCTGGAGAGTCCAGGGCAAAAGCATTGCAAGAGAAACACTAGGAGAAAAAAGGAAATAGAAGTTCCTTGATCAGACAAAAGTCTTCTGAGTTTTTCAGTATCTGCATACTTCTTACTAAAGACTCAGCTTCTATTCGTTCCTGGTTACCTGCTTTTTGCTCTTGGTATCTTAGAATGTGCTAATTTTATTTTTGGTTATTTTCGCTCTGTCCCAAAACCTACATTCTTCTAGGCAAGGCCAGCTGATCCCTAGCATAGGCTGCAGCCTTTAAAATTCCCTGGTACCTGTCTAGCATATTTCTGGTCTGGCCCATCTTGAACTTCTTGCTTTAGCTCCTGGCATGATCCTACCCAGCTGTCTCCTCCAGGTCCTTGACCTCCCCAGCCCATCATCACATATCACTATCCAGAGCAGCCCCTGCCCTTGGGTCATGGCCCTCAGGGGCCATGTGGCCTCACACAAATGTCCTCCAGGGCCTAGAAAATGTATCCCAATTTCCTTGAGGAAAAGAATTATAAGAATCAGCAACCAAAGTAAGCTTTTGGGAATCTAAGCAAAACCTCATAACTCTGGTGAAGATTGTCTTTCCTTTCCTACAGTAGGAACCAGGACAACAGAAGAAGCAGATTCCTTACTTTTAACATTGTTCTATTACTATTAACTAAATTTTAGATTTTATTAAAAAATGGCCAAGGGGCAGAATGCTTCAAGGGCTGGAGTGGCCATATAGTTAGGTGCATCGATATTATGAAGAGAGCATGGGATTAAGGGTCATTTACACCTGGATTCAGTTTCTTAGTCTCTGCTTACCACTTGAGGGACTTTGGGCAAATCAAAGATCACAGCTTCAATGCCTGTAAAATAGTAACACAATATTACAAGATCTATAATTTACTTTAAAATACTTCAGATGCATGACAATTAATTTAAGTTTCATTTCTAGGCCAAGTCAGCTAAAACAATCTCTGAAATATACAGTCCCGAAGTGGGTGTATATGCCAGGCAGCATTACCACAGAAAGGGGGTGGACTCACTCCTACCTTAATCAATAACCATTACTTTGCCATTTATTTAATAGTAAGCTGAAAGTTAGAAATGGGTTTTACTTGGTGAAATTAAAGGTATTCAAGACATGTGGGTTAGCTAAAATAGTTTAGGGACACTTGTAGGAAAAAAGGATAAGAATCCTCTAATGCCTCAACTTTGCACCCCTTAGTGATGTTGTGTGAGGCCCAATTCCTAATCTCTCCTTATCTCTAACCAGTGGTTTAGACCGATTTCTGATTGCATGATCATGAAGCATTCTAAAGGATACAGAATCCTACCTCAAGTAAAGCTTTTTTTTACTCAATATATAGTTAGAGTACGTAAAAGTAAATAGAGCTGGGAGTTCATCAACCTACCAAACAGGTTGTATGAAATATTTTGTGCCTATTTTGCTAATGAATGCTAGTCTAATAAATATCTCTGTGTGTTGAAGATTTGGGCCTGAGGCTTGCATTCATTACAACTTGTTATTATGACTGTGGAAGAGTAATTGTCACTACTTCAAACTTCTTGGGTAGCTACCATGATTTCCACAAACAGCCTAAAATCTGGGTGTGATCAAATTAGTTTAAGGAAATTCTCAATTTCCATCCTTCACACCCCACGCAATGGTTGAGATGTTACATGTGAAAGTGGTTGGTAAACTCTAAAATGCAGTACAAACATACAGTCTCAGAAATATTTTTGATTTGTGCAATTCAAGTTTCCCTAGGCTCACCAGCCTGGAGGTTCAAATGGAGTCACATTTTGCCCTATGATTTTCTGCATCTTTCTCTTACCTGCCTCACCAGAGTCTAGCTCCCTGAAAAGAGGGCCCTAAGAAGAATTTCCTGAGGTTCCAGCATGAGTCTCACGTGTGCACACTCATTGCATCATAGGCACCTTTAACAGGAAGAGCCGCTATTTCTGAGCATCATCAGGCCCCACCCATTGATGCTCTAGAGCAGTGGTCTCCATGACAGGGACTCATCATGAAGGGGGATGCAAGGCAAACCTTTGGGGGTATGAAGAAAATATCAGAGCTTCTGTTTAATTTTTGTTTTATTCTTTAAAAATTTTACTTCCATATATATTTTATAAAATATTTAGGATATTAATATATGAGAGGGCTTAGACACTTTTTAACAGATGAAAATGTCAATCAAAAGAGTTCGGAAACCTCTGGTTTAGAGCATCTGTGGATAGAGGGAATGTGCCTTTCTACCACTTCTACAATATAAACTGCTGAAGGCTACTGAAACAGTGGTATTGTGCTCAGATAACATACAGATTATATAGTGGAACAGCTCTTATGTACAGCTCACTCGCCCCTCCCTAGTTTTTCTAGGACTGAGTCCTGAGTCCAGGGAGTGGCTGAGATAGGACATTTCCTTATGAGCCACATCAAACTGGCCTCAGAATCACCCCACTCTCTGATGATTAGAGCTTATCATGGATGATCCCACCTCTCTCAGGATGAGTTCTCTCCAGAAAATTTTTTTGACCATAGTGCCAATATACTGATGGGATAGACCACAACTCATCTCAGACACAGGGCAGACATTCAGCAGATGTACCCAGACATGTCTGAAGCTCAGTGATGGAGACAATTCAAGCTGAGATGCTACTGTCTACACCACAGCTGACAGCCTAAAGGGAAATTTCACCCTTAGTTGCTAAGTCATATAATCATTTCCAAAGCAATGCTTTACCTGTACCTAGGAAAAGCCTGTAGGTAATCTTGTTCCCTGAGAGTTACCCCCGTGTCTGCTTATGTCTCTAATACCTGTGGGAAAAATGTGAAGTGAACTATATAGAACATTTTAATACCTGGGTGTACAACACTGTGGGAATTGAATCTGTATTATTAAGTAAATACACATTTTAAAATGTGGAATTTCTCTCGACAATATTGAATTTTATCTGTGAGTTTTATTATTCATTAGCCCCAAATGATTTTCTATGAAAACATTTTCCCCAAATTAGAAAAGAAGCATAAAAAAAATAAAATGTGACATATAAATATTCATTTTACACAGCCATTTTATGAAAAGCCCTTCTGATCCCATCCAAGCCTCCTTCTGAGCCTCATTCCAAACACTTATTCTCTATACCATCGTTTTCCTTATACATACTCTTAAAATCTTCTTGCTTAACATGGGAGGCACTCATACTCAGAAATGCCCTTATCTCCATCCAGCTGGGACCCCTAGTTGCTCCTCAAGGCTCACCACACTAGCCACACTGGATACTTGAGGTTGTCCTAGACACGGGCTTTCACAGACATGGAAAAGGTTCAGAGAGCAGCTAGGAAGAGCATGGAGATGGGAGGGACTTCCATGAGAGAATGTCTAATAGTATCTATGGTCTATAGTTTAGAAAAAGGGAAGTCAGGAGATGAGGGAGCATAACCCAAATTTATCACATAATAAAAAATTTATGGGGTGACCCTAAGCTCATTTTCATCAAATCCCAGAGACTTAGAAACAAGACAGGACTTGGTGACTCAATAGGATTTGGGTGAGGAGAAAGATGGAACAGAGGGCTGAGGATGACTCCCAGTCTCCACCCCGAGAGATGGGATTGAAGACAATGCTTTATTCCAGACAGAAAGGATGAGATCATTTGAGGTATGCAGAGTGAAAAGTGCCTGTGAAAGATTCAGGAAAAGACATACAGAAAGCAGAAGAAATATAAGTCTGAATCTCAGGAAAAATAACCAGAGGCCAGATATCTGAATTTATGAGTCATCAGCAGATGGCTATAGGAGAAGCCATCAATAAGCATAGATCATCCAGAGAAAAGGAAGAGAGTCAAAGATTTGTCCCTTCTGGTCTGGTACCAGACTTACGCTTTCATGACAGTTATTTTAGACTAAATAAAACATTAAACTTGTTTACCTAGTAGGCATTAATAGAACACTTACAAATACTTAACCTTAGTGACGTTTTTTGCTCAAAGGACTTTACAGAAAAAAACTTGAAATCTATTTGCTATAAATACATACAATCTAATAGTCTGTAGTTTTCTTATAGGAGTTTGTTATTGTTATTTAAAAAAAAAAACAAAATACAAAAAAGAGAAGAGTTGAAGTAAATTTGTAGATGTCAGATGAACTATGGAATCACTGCTCCAGAAAGTTACTTGAGGATGACATAAAAGATAACCTTCCCATTCACCCCAACAATGTCCCTTGGAAACCTTGTCAAAAGCATACACTGCTCTAGCAGATACAACACTAAGCTGTAATACCAGGAAGGATTCCTTTTCCTAGTAATCCACCCTTTCTTATAACTATTTCTCTTCTAATCTATTTAGGTCCACTTAGTAGCTAAACATTTACATATTTATGATTGCAGGGTACTATGATGGTTACTAGTAACAGTATCATGACCATTTACTGAGTACCAAGCACATATCAGGCATCATTCTGGGAGCCACAGGCATTCTTTTCAGCAAGCTTGAGAGGCAGGCATTATCATTTCCATTTTACAAACAAGGATATTGGAAGCCAACAAAGTTGAGCAACTTGTGGGTAGCAGAAAAGCAGTATTCAAGCCCAGATATATCTTTCACCAAGGCCCCTGTATGTGCTTTACACTACTTTACTAACCCATTTAAGGACTGGCTTTCATCACTGGCTTTCATCAATAGTAAAGACTAACATTGTTATGATAATAAACAAATTATTGGATTGAACCACATAAAACTGCTGATATTTGGCCATTTTTACAACAAAAATGGGAATTCCATATGGTTTGACCTAATAAAAGTACATTCATTTGTATTTTATATGAATGTCTGGAGCAGAATTTCTAAAGAGATTCTATACCCAATAGTAAGGGTAGCAGAGAACCAAGTATTTTACCGAGCTCATTAACAGAAAATATATATTGCGGCTAAAAAGAGAAAGGACAAATAGAAACACAAATATGCAAGATAAGGAAATGCTAAAAAAATTTTCTTGTGAGAGACAATAACTTGTTAGTTTAAGTGCAACTTTAAGTGTTGACTATAAGTTGACCACCGAGCATACTGTTAAATATAAGCTAATGAAATATACAAATGTGAAATATAAATGGTATATAAACACTATTGTCTGAATGTTTGTCTCCTCCCAAAAATTATATGTTGAAATCTTAACCCCCAAAGTAATGGTATTAGGATGTAGGGCTTTTAGAGGTGATTAGGTTATGGGGGTAGAGGCCTTATAAAGGAGGACCAGGAGAGACTCCTTGTCCCTTCCACCATGTGAGGACACAGCTAGAAGGTGCCATCTGTGAACCAGAAAGGGGACACTCACCAGACACCAAATCTGTGGTGCCTTGATCTTGGACCTGCCATCCTCCAGAATTGTAAGAAATAAATTTCTATTGTTTATAAGCTACCCAGCTTATGGTATTTTTTTATAGCAGTCCAAACAGACTACAATAATAAATTAAAATATGTTTTCATCTACATGAGGGCACTAAGCAAATTTAAAATATTCTATCGAACATCTTTTTGAAAAATCACAAAACTGAACAACTGAAAAATATGGAGAACCCGATAAATGAGGCATAAAATATTAGAGATATCAGGAAACAAAAATCATTTAAATTTAACCCTTGTGTTTTACTGTGGAGAAAACCAAGGTTCAAGATTATCTAAAACTCGGGTTCCTTACTCCCAGTCTAGTGTTCTCTGAAGTAGACTAGAATAAAATGCTATTTGAACATAATAACATTCTTGTGTATTGCAACTCGTCATGTCATGTACTGCAAATGTAAGAAAATTTTCATGAGGTATAACTTTGATCTTATAGCATGATGAGGTTACAAAAATAAATATATTAAATAAAAACATTGAGTTTTAAATTTTAACAGCATTATTTTTTCTTATTCAGCCTGTGATTATTATGGTATAACCAAAACACTGCCTTCTCCCAGGATGTTTTTCTAATTGCTTTTGGATATTGTTTGTCTTTCTAAAGAGGAAGGCATTCTAAAAATAGGATGCTGTCAAAATGGTTTGAATTTCAAGAAAAAAAAACTCACACCTGCTCCCTGATAAATAAATACTCAGTTCAAAAGCATGACATTTAGAATATGCCTATGGTACAAAATTCAGCTGTAAATATCCACTGCTAAAAGACAGTTTGCCTCTAATTCAAAATAAATAGCAGAAATAGGCTATCTTCATTATTTCCTTCATTTATGAGGCTGTATGTTCTTTTGGCCAAACAACTGTATCATTACGCTTCTGCATTTTGCTTACTTCTCATTAGAGCATTTTTAATAGCAACAGGGAAGGGCTAATTGCCATGGCTTATCATTCTCCCTATCTGGTACTTTCATCGAAGATTCTTTCAAAATGCACCAATCTATCAATCTGAGATTTACAGCTAAGGACTCATGATTTAAAGTAGAATAAATTACTCTCTTTCTGAAGGAGACTCAAATTCACTAAAGAGAGAAAGAAAAAGACAACCACTAGTGGAAGAATCATTACATCTTTCAAATGACCTATGAAACCTCAGCTCCCTCATAGAAACCCTATAGAGAGGAGGACATCAGACATGTCCAGGCAATATCCATGCTTTCAATAGAAGAGTTTAGAATAATTGAATGGTACATGATGCCCTAACCATCAGCCACAGGGTTTTCTGGCATGTTATCTGGAATAGCAAGAATAACTCAAGGGTATTTAGTAACTTAACAAGGATCACTGCAAAAGAGAATTAATTTTCTATATACAATAGAATGCAACCATGTTCCTTCTTTCGTAGGGTTACATGGATTCATTCACTCTAACAATAAATATTCATATTTACTGAGCACCTACCATATGCCAGGCACTATTCTAGGAGCTAAAGAAACATCATTGAACAAAATAGACAAAAATTGCTGCTCTTGTACAATTTACATTATACTAGGGGGAAACAAACAAGTAATAAATAAGTCAAATGTTTAGTTTTCAGGTGGTGATAAGTGTTATGGAGAAAAATTAAGCAGGGAAAAGAAATGAGGATAATATATATGTTTTATGCAGTATAAGCATTTAAAATACATTACAGGGTTCTTTCCATTAATAAAAGCTCTAAAAATGATTTCCATGATACTAGGGTTGGCACTGAGAAGAAACTGCATTTTCTTCTTGGGGGAGTAATAATCTTATCCCACTACTTCTAAATAGTGAAATAATAACTTTCATTTATCAAATGGTCACTTTGTGCCAATAACTTTACACAAAATACTTCATTTCATCCTGTAAAATGTATATTCTCCTTATTTTATATCTGGAGAAAATGAGACTCCAAGAACCCAAGATCACAGATCTAATAATTTTATGGTAGTGCTAAGATTCAAAGGTAAATATACCTATCTCCAAAATCCACCCTACCAGGCTCTGTTTTTGTTCAGGGTTTAGGTACAGGGTGTCAGGAGATGGAGTGAATCAAGAAAAGCAGCATGACTATTGCTCACACAGCACCACCCACCTCCTACTTACCTCCCCCACCACTAATCTCCTACTCAGAGAATATCAGTATGTGTACATATGTGTGAATTGTTGGATTTTAGGAATACAAAATATAAACTTCCCATTTGGTAAAAGCTAGTGCAAAAAATCACTTTAGGTTTGGTAATGTGACATTTCCATTACCATTTGAGGCTCCAGATGAAAATGGTTTCTCCTCAAGCCAGTTGACAGCACTCAATTTACTACTTCTCGTTTGAGTTATGTTAACAGACATGGTATTTAGACAAAGATGCTGTTAAGATCTAAGAACCAGAGAAAACCATCATACCAGAGACTATGATTTCTGTTATTGTTTTAAAGAATGATTTCTTAAAAGTAAAACAAAATATATGGGTTTATTAACCTTCACAACAAATAAACCAAACGATACTAACCAGAGCAAAGAACAAAAGGAAAAACTCTCTAAGCAAAAAATAAGGTGAAATGTGTCTCTTCTTAGGCTGGTTGTGTTATCTTTTTCTTCGTCCTCTGTCTCTCAATCTATTCCTTTTCAGTTTAGTTGGTCAAAATTCAAATGTTTAAAAATCCTGTTATCAATTATTTATTACTAAATTAGTACCATAACATCTTAATTCACCAGTCTGATTCTTTATTAGTTCTCAGAACAATCACACCTATTTTTTTGGTTGTTTTTAGTTTTACCTTTGTTTTCAGAACTGTCCCTTTTTCTTGGAGCAGCTGCCCTTCTGAGGTAGGTGTTCCTCTGTAGTGTTCTAGAAGCTGAGTGCCACTCTTAGCCAAGACTGAAGAAATTTTAACTATTAAAAGCTAAATGCAAAAGCAAAATGCAGAAAGCTAACAGCTTCTTGCTGTGCTACCCATCTTCTTATCACCACCCCCCCTTATTTTTATTTATTTTTAATTAAAAATGAAATGTAACAGTAACATTAAGGGATAATTTTTTTAACTGTGCTTGCACACTTGTTTTCATTTTTGCGTCTAGTCTTCTACTACATGTGGCCCTACTGTTTCAGTTACTTCTAGTTGATCCCCCACATAGACTGCCCAAAAGAATGACTAACATGAGTTTTAAAGAGTCATTCCCTTTCAGTTCATACAAACACACAAAAAAAGATTAAATATAGGGCAGTATTTGAATTAACTATTAAAAACTAAATGCAAATGGATTACTTCCAAGAGGCATATCAGAACTTTAGTGTCATTTGATTTAACACATTAACCACCGTGTGAGTTGTATTAACACTAGTTTTGCGCCTGGGGCCTCATGAAGCAAAACCTGAGCAAAACCCTGCAGATGGTTCATGAAAATCTTGTTGATGTTCTTATTGTTATAATTTATATTGACAAATTAATTCTAAAAACATGGATTAAATGAATAGAAGTCAATAAATTTCATTTTTCATTACATTTTTCATTAAATTAGAAAGGATCATTTTGTTTTCAAAGTTTTTATTCTATTTTCATAATAAAATACCATAGCCCCAAGGAAAAGTTTTCTTTTTCTAGTGTGGCAGTCAATGTGTTAAGATGGGTCATGTTTATGCTACTGTAATGGGAATAAATAGTGGCAGGGAGATGAGGGCCAGGGGGGCTGCTAGTGGGGAGGATTGTGCTGGGTTCAGAACTGTTCCACACTGGGTGGAGTAGATAGGAGTGATGGTGATAGAAGACTGGGTCGGGTAGAAACAAATTGTGAACACTAAGGATTGAGAAAGCTGAGAGGGGGCTTGGAAACAACGATTTTGAGTGGGCCAGCAACGGTAACAAATTATCAGAAAAACATTTAAATCAAGAAACTGGATGAGGAGAACAGAAGATGAGAAGGCACCCACAAATATGCCTGGAGCTCCTTTCAGGGTATGTCCCACAGGCAATATACATGTGTGTGCTTATGGTCAGCCTTATTTGTAAAATGTTTGTTCCATTAGCACATGATCTTGTACATCCTAGACATTTGATGCATTTGTCAATTGACTACTGATGAAATTATCTGAAACAGCTGGTATTATGGGTTGGACAATGGTGAATATGGTGAGCATCAGGACTATTCAGGGATACAGAGCAAGGCCATGAGTTCCAGGGGCTTGATCCTTGAAGAAGACTCTACCCTTAGGCTTCCAAGAGGTGACCAGAGCCCCTTATAGACTTGTCAGGTTCCTGTTTACTCACACAGTCAAAAGAAAAAAATTTACCTCTTTCCTGCATAGCAAGTGCCATCACTCATATTAATTCTCTAACAACTCTATGCAAATCTGTAGATTAATAGATTCACAGCCACTTCTCACTGGACATGATAGGTGGGAATGCTTCATCTAGCATAAGGTATAGGAGTTGGTCACTAGGATCTCATTATTATAAACATCAATGGTGGATCTGGACTTCTGAACATTAGTATGGCTGGAACTGCCTTGCTGGAGAAGGGTTCATTATAAATTTTGACTATGTAATTCCCTTTTTAATTAAAAAAAAAAAAGCTCTTCCTGTAGTAACATAACCTCAAATTACAGGTCCTCAGCCTTCTGGAAAGAGAGAGTTAAGAGAAAAAGAAAGAAAGAAAGAATAGTACTAAAAAAAAAAAAAATACCCAGCCAGCATAATAAATATTTTGGGTAACTTAAATGAGAGTTAAACAAAGAAGGAGATAAAAGTAATCAAGTAGTAAACAAAGGCCAGAAGAATTAATATAAACATTGAAACAACAGGATGGTTAATTAGCTTCCTTTGCAAAGAAGCTTTGGTTTCTCCCCTGAAAGCAATGGTTGTGACAAATAAATCTGACCTACCAAATATCTTCAGGTATAATGTAATATATCCCCCATTGCCTATAAAAGAAATGCCACTAAATTACCATGTATAGGAGCTTTGCTCTGGGTTGTTTGGGTAACAATGGTCCCTTAGTTTTTTAAGCACTACAATTTCTATTTGAATTGTTTCAGAGTGGGAGGAAGTCTCAAATTCAAACAACTACAGGGTTCAGGTAGTACCAAAAGGGCCAAACCAGACTGGTTATGTAACTTATAGGTTCAGTGTAAAATGAAAATGCATAGCCCCTTGTTCAAAAATTATTAAGAATTTCAAGATAGCAACACGAAAGCATTAAACTAAGTGTGGACCCTTCTAAGTGTAGAGCCCTATCCAACTGCACAGGTTGTACATCCATGAAGCCTGCCCTGGAGCCATGCAAAACAAGCTGCAGACCAGATTCTGCTCATGCATTAGCCAGTTTGAGACCCTGTTCCAAAGGTTCCACATTCTCTCCCTGGTTCCCCTTGTGACTCAAAGCACACAGTTGTAAGATAGCTGGAAGTGTTTGGAGCATGCCCTAGAGCTGAAGAGCAGAGAAAAACATGGCTGGTGGCTTACAAAGGAAACAAAGTCTCTCCTTTATGTTCACCAAGTCTTAAAACCAACTCAAGGATTTACATGCTGACAGATATGTGCTTATGGAGAAAAAAACCTTGTGTCTTAATATTAATAATTCAAAATACATTTGTCCATCCTCATCCCCAGAGGATATGTTCTAAGACCCTCTAATGGATGCCTGAAACCTCGGACAGTACCAAATCCTATATATACTACATTTTTTTTTCCTATACATACCTACCTACGGCAAAGTTTAATTTATAAATTAGGCACAGTAAGAGATTAACAACAATAACTAATAATAAAGTAAAACAATTATAACAATATGCCAACATCACTAATCTTAAGCTTTGGGGCCATTATTAAGTAAAATAGCGTTATCTGAACACACGCACTGTTGATACCACAACAGTCAATCTGATAACCAAGATGGCTCCTAAGTGACTACCAGGAAGGTAGTGTATACAAAGTAGATATGTTAGACAAAGGGATGATTCACATCCTGGGCGGCACAAAGAAGATGGTGTGAGATTTCATCAAGCTACTCAGAACAGCGTATAATTTAAAACTTATTAACTGTTTATTTCTGGAATTTTCCATTCAGTATTTTCAGAATGCTGTTGACTGTTGGTAACTGAAACCACGAAAAGCAAAAGCACAGCAGGGACTCCAGTACATAAAACTCTGTTGCCAGGCCAAAGTCCTAGAAAAAGTGATATACCTCTGAAAAACCTTCTCACTTACGGCTTGTTTACAGAGTTGGGTAGGTGCAATCGCCATCAAAGAGGAACAATCAATCAACCTGCAAGTGATTTTTTTCCTGCTTGGACATAACAAGCTGAATATATCTTATATATGAGTGAATGCGCACCTGAAAATTTTCATGAAAATACAATCTTACTTTTAACTACATTAGTTAATATGATTGTTTAGAGAAATGTTTCTCATTTGAAATGATGTTTGTAAGGCACAGTAGGGTGAATAGACAAGACTGAAGAGGTGACTGGTATACTCCTGCGTCACACATACCTCCATTAACAGGCTGGCTGGCATGTTCAATTAATATTATTTTTTTTTTTTTTTGAGACAGAGTCTTGCTTTTGTTGCCTGGCCTAGAGTGAGTGCCGTGGCGTCAGCCTAGCTCATAGCAACCTCAAACTCCTGGGCTCAAGCGATCCTCCTGCCTCAGCCTCCCGAGTAGCTGGGACTACAGGCACAAACCACCACGCCCAGCTAATTTTTTGTTTCTACTTTTAGTTGACTGGCTAATTTTTTCTATTTTTTAGTAGAGATGGGGTCTTGCTCTTGCTGAGGCTAGTCTCGAACTCCTGAGCTCAAGCGATCCCCCCGCCTCGGCCTCCCAGAGTGCTAGGATTACAGGCGTGAGCCACTGCGCCCAGCCAGGATGTTTAATTTAAAGGGCTCTCTGGACAAATAGTTTTTAAAGGTGAGAAATATCTTTTATAAAAATGAAAATATCTCTCCTTAATTAATCTGTCATATACATTTTATATTTTCACATGTCAGGTTTGTCAATTGAGACAGACATCTACTTTTTACTGATTATATTTCTCAGATTAAGTTATACCAAAAAAATGCTAATTGCCACACTGGCCTTGTCCACAGTTGGCAAGATTTTAATACAAACTCAAGCAGAAAAAAAGCTATTATTTAACACAATGGGTTCACCTCTACATATACACCACATATACATATTCACCTATACAAATGTGCAGAGATAATGGGTTTATCTATTAGCACATGGAATAAAACATAAATAGAAATAGTATTGCAGTGTCATAGGGGATAAATTATTCTACCACAAATTTATCTATTTATTTTTGTCTCCCGCTCTAGAATGTAGTAGGGGAAGAGATTTACATCTGTTTTATTCATTGCTATGTTCCCTGAAAATGCCTGGCACATAGAAGATAATAAATATTTGTTGAATTGAATTAAATCCACAGTATCAAAAAATGGCCTTTCATGGATTCTAGGATTAGAAATAGAAGGAAATAAGAGACATGTAGCAGGATCACCAACTTCCCTAAATTCCACCGGCTATTTTATTCCCTAATTAGAACTGAACTCCTGTAGTCACTGTGCCTAGTAGCTCTGTTGCTTTCTGATCAGCCTCTCATTCCTGTATCTCACGCAAACACAAGCTTGAGCCTCCATGGAGCAGACTAGGACAAAGGTTAACTTCTTCCCAGAATCTGGAAAAGGCTAATGAGCCTTGTGGAATAATATTTCTAAGTATTCAACATACTGGAATCAATATCAGTGTGCTGTCAGTATGTGCATTAGCCCCACACTCAAAGAACAGCCCTTAGAGCCCAATAATGACACTGGGTGTGGACAGCTGGGGATGGGCAAGATGATGCAGAGATGACTGTATCAGCTCTCCTCAAACACAAGGCTTCCAGGATATTACACAAGACTGTCATTCTTATACTTTGTCAGAGACAGACAGCATTTCGTTTCAGCCACTGATAAATTCAGCAAAATAAAGCCTCTTTTTATCTTCTTGATCCTGGCTCTGAGAGAAGTTTCTGTTTCTATTCATTGCCTGGTATTGCTAGGGAATACAAATGTCTTAAAGTTAGTAGAGCACTCACCACATATGTAGCTGATAAGACAGGTATAACAAAGTTGACACTACTGACTCAGGTAAGACCTGCTTTTAGTGCAACTCTGTCATGCCTACACTCATTCCATGCAGCATTTTCCATGCACAGATCCTGCTAGAAAGATTTGTAAACCAAGGGTAGTGGCAAAAGGTCTGAGCATCAATTCTGTATTACTTAAATCTCTAGGATCAGAGTAAATATTCACATCTGACCAGGATTCACGCTCGTCCTTACAGTAAAATTGATCTTAGTGTTGTAAATGAGATTTCATTCTGCATGTGAAATCTGAATTTCCAATTAGAATAAGGGGGAGTAGGGTAAGTGTGATGGAGTATAGATGACTGATCTGTATGGTATACACAGTTAAGATGTCATAAAACTGACATGACCATGGGTAAGCACATGGGCTTCACAGCCAGATTGCATTGGTTTGGATTCCTGGCCCAATCACTTCTTAATTATGTGACCTTAACCGAGTTTGCTAGCCTAACTAAAAATTAGTTTTTGCAAAATGTGAATAATAACACCTAATTCTATAAAGTGAGATTGTTACTCTCTACCTCATAGTGTTATTATAAGGGCTAAACAAGATATACACAAAGTTTAGTCCAGTACCTGAAGCACAATAAAAATTGAATAAATGATAGCTGTGGTTGTTGTTACGATTATTACTTTTATCGTCCCAACTATGGCCTAGTCACCTACAAAAAAATAACTTCGTTGTAACTTTGTAGTTCAGGTATGAAAGCTATAACCAAAACTATAGATGAGGTTAACTTCTTGTGAGACTTCCGTATTCTAAACTTGGCCACACAGTAAACATGGTCTTGATGATCTTTCAGTCATTACTGTGAAACAAAATCCCTTAAATTCTAGAAAGTTTCAGTGAGGCACCAATAAATACAGCCATATAGCAATCTCTCCCTTCCCCCATACACACACACACACACACACCCCATCTACCCCTTGGGGATATATTAAAACTAAGACAACCGAAATAGCCTTAGCCAGTAATTAAGACACACAGCTAATCAGAGAGCGGCACAGGCTGTGGCCCTCTGCAAAGAAACGAAGAAACAGAGCATCAGGATGACAGATCCCATTACCAGGGCTTTGTTCTCCTGGAGCAAAAGAGCACAAAAGCATAAAGTTGGGGAACTATAACTGCATTCTGAACATTTGTGGGGGGCGGGGGAAATCACAGGCTTGTCTGAACTGGGAGGATGTTCCACTAGATAACTGCGTCAGCCCACACCCACAGTGCCCTTCCCCACCCTCAGAGCATGACTCCACTTTTTCTAGCACTGCCCTTAAGGAATCTGGCTTCTGTGACTTCCAGTAATTGTACAAATCACCCATGATGAAGCAGCTGAGAGCACTGTTAGACAAAAGAGACAAGAATTAAGCAAATAGAAAACTCATTAAAATGCTGCCATTGGTTATATTTTACTCCTAGCAATTCATGTTACCAAACAAGTCTCTCTTCATTGCTTTTCCTTGGAAATAATACTTTAAAAGAATTCTAATGGGCACTGAGTGATTTTCTGCACACTTATAATCTAGCTACTAGACATTCTTTCCCTTCCCCCATCACCATCTAGCACTCCACCCTGTTACCTTAGAGCTTCTGACTTAGCTGTGTTCACACCCAGCAGTCCCAGAAGAGCTTTCTGCCCACATTATATGACATAAAAAAGCAGGCAATGAACAATTCATGTTCCTATGTGCTTGCGATAAAGCCAGGCTGAGCTGACCTCTCCCATCCCATACAGCAGCATGTCAGCCACATAAGCTTAGAGGACTGAGAGTAGCATGTGTGTGATGTGGTATAAACAAACTAATTAAAATCTGAGGTCTTTCACTCCAGCTAGTGCCTAATGGGACCAATATGCTCCACTCTGTGTGGAAAAAAAAATCACTCAAGCTAGCAAGAGGTACTGCTTTTCCTGCTTCGTGTGATATATCTCTCTTAGGTGTAATAATCAGCCTAAAAGAAGAGGAATTCAGGGGTTGCCATTCTTTCTTGTAAGACTTTTTGAATAAAAACTATCAACTTGGCAGCACTGAGACACAACAACCACTCCCTGATTCTAAGTGGACATATCGATCAATTCAACTGACATGTGCCTCCTCCTTTCTCTCCCCAGTAGCAATCAGCTGCACCAAGGAAATCCATTTCATTTCCCAAAACAAAAGGCAATACACAGCTCCTTACCTAACACTGTCAGACTACATTTTTTAGAAAGAAATAATAATAATGAAGATGCCTAAAGACAGAGCTAGGAGTTGAAAATGAAAATGATACATGTTTATCTAGAGTTTCAGAATTCAACTAAGCTTATAACTGAGTCTAGAGATCTGTATTCCCTACAATCACTGAGGATCCTGATATTTATTCATCATACCAGATTTTGGTTAAAGTTAAGCAAGAGATGGCAACACCACTGCCACTTCCAGAGGCTCTCCCCTGGGTTACCCTTCACTGCAACTGCCGCAGAGAGGAGACTTGTTCCTTTCTCAGTTATAAGTCAGCCTGCATACAACTCCAGCTATTTTAGAGACTAGCTAGAGATGGAAAAATATTGTGGCAGATTTTCAACTAACTGTGATGGACATGGGTTGAAGAACTACCGTGTAAATCGAAAGGCTCAAATAATTTTATTTGATTTGGGTCTTTATGCTTTTAATAAATTCTGTCTTGAACATGCAAGACATCTCCTTTCACATCAGGTTATGTCAAATGCTTATTCAGCATTAGTTCCTTGCCATGAAGAAACTGAAGCCCAACCAAGGTAAATACTGAATTTCATACGGCAAATTACTAAATATTTTATAACTCATAAGAGCAAATAAGGGACCGATTAGCTCTGCCCCATAAAAAAGAAATATATATCTTTACAATGTTTAGATACTGTTAACTACTCATTTTAGAGCTTATTTGGAGTTTTGCAATAGAAAATTATCTTATATTTATGAAAAAATCTATGAGAACACTTAAAAATAACAGATAGAGATACAAGAATAATTCCATGCATTTTGATTCCTATATGACTCCTGTAGGCCTTTGTCTTAACCCGGCAGCCTGAAAAACAGATTTAGGTAAAACAGCCTTCTTTCCCCAGTCCATTTTAAGCAGACAACATTCCCCCATTCTCCACCTTAGCAGACACCGACTAACCGACAAAACAGCCACGTAATTAAGGCCCAGACATTTAACACTCACCATCTCCTGCTCCCACCGTCTTCTTTTGATGTTTACAGCACATCTGTAGGATGCAATACTAGGAGATGCCTTGTTTGACCTGCTGCATGATGCTGTGACATCAGTTCAGATGATGCAGCTCATTATGGGAAAGACTGCTGTTGCTATGGCAACTGGGATGTGCTAGGAATCCTTGCTGCATTTCCAGTGGAGCCTGAGACAATACGGAAGCCCTGTAAGAAACAGACGATATGCAAAATTTAGACCAAAGGAAGAGGATTCCTCATTGGACTAAAATCCATAGGTTTCAAAGGGATTTCCCTGAAAGCACTTTGTAAAAAATAAAAATTACCTTCCCCTTTGTTGTTACATATTTAGAAAAAAGATGGGAGGGGAATATAGATTTAGTATTAAGCAAATAAAAATTCAAACGCACAATGTTTCCCTATTAGGCAATTTGATCACTTTGTCCTCTCTGGACAGCATTTTAAGATACCTTTTTAAAAGTTATTAAAAAGAGTTTTTGCTTATCTGTCAAAGACCAAAAGAACAAAACATAGAGCAAAACAATTAAAATGGAATATAAACAGCTGACCAAGTGACTCCAATTTTAAAGTAAACTGACTTTAATTCTCAAAACATGGACAAACCCTTGGCCAACAAAGTCTACCCTTACCATTTCCCTTGATGGATACCAACCCACAGAACCTTCTCATGCGCAGTAACTCCAGCTCTCAACTGATCATCAGATAGATAGTAAAAGGAGCTTTGGAATCAAAGGGGACACACCACACCACCCTCAACTTCTAGGGACCTTTCCCTTGGCCTGCAAGGAGCCCCTCTCACTCATGGCCAAAATGCAAGAGAGTCTTTGGGACGAAACCTGGTGGTTGGAACGAGTGGCAGACCCACTAGAAAACTTCCTCTAAGTCACTGGCATTCCAAACATTGGGGTCTGTTTTCTTCTCTGTGGAGCAATAAGACTGCCACCACACAGGAGATTACGTACACCCCTCCCCCCACAAAAGCTGGAACTGTGTGAAAAGCCACATTTAAATAAGACACAGTGAGGTTATTTCTCTAGTTGGTAAAAGAAAAGCATATCTAAAGCAATCACTTTTTTCCAGTCCTGAGCAGAAACACACATGTGGTGAGAACTGGGGGAGAAGGATACACAGAGCAGCCCATCTCTTGCATATTTAATATTTACAGGCTATTCATAGAGAAAAACAGAATCAAGCTGACCTACATCCACTCTATCTTCACAACTCTGGGGAAGAACAACAGTCCAAAAGCCCAAAGCATAATGAGACAATTATGTTGTCCCCTCCTACTTGAGATTTTTAAATGGCACTGTTAACCACCAGCATAGGGGGTGGGGGATGGGGTAGCAGCAGGAATCCAGGCTGTGTCTCCGTACAAAGGGGCTGATAAAATGCTTGAGAGATGCCAAGATCCTAGCAGGGTGCACTATCAGCCTTGCACAGAGCAGCCCTTGCCCTGGATAGGAAGCCAGGATTCTTCTTGCTTCACCTAATGAGGACTTAGGAGACCAAGAACAGGAGGTAAAGCTGCTTGCCCAGGACCCCCAGGCTCTCAGTGGCATGGGCAGAGCCTGACTCCCTCCCTTTATCTTAGACCTTAGACCACATACCACACACCCAAAGAGAGGTAACAGGCAGCCACTCCAGTGTAAAGTGGGATTCAGGAAGCCCAAGTATAAATGCCAGTTCTTCTAGAGCATCTGTGTGACATCAGGCCAATCAATTAACCTCTCTGGGCTTCAAGTTTTTCATCTGCAGAGATGATGGATTTAGCTAGTAACTATGGTTTTCAGGTTTATTGTTAGTAGTGGAACCCTTTCTTTTAATGAAACAATTCAAAGCTAGACTGCCTTGGTTTAGGAGGTGTAAGAACCCCAGAGCCAAGATTAATGGGCCCTTCTCAACCACTGCCCTTGACCTCGTCTATTAGGAGGTAACCCTTGAAGATACCTCTGAAGAACCCCTCAGCTTCCGGAGAAGATAAAGTAAAAGCTATGGATCCAGAACAAGATTAGCTTTTCCAGAGCTGAATTCCCATGATCCTATAAAGAAGCCAGGGCAGGGTGGGGATCAGGTGTTCTAGACTTGAATATTGCTTCTCAAGATGAAAAGAATCTTGTTAGTCTTCTTTGCCAGAAGCAATTCATTTGTTTAGTGGGAAGAAATGGATGGCTCTTCAAATCTGAGGCCAGGTGAAACTTTTAACAACCTAAACTAGCTGAATAGCTGGCCCACAAAATGGCCCACATTGGCTTAAAAAAAAAATGGAATTCATAAATAGCAGAAGCAAGTCATGAAGTGTTTCCTTGCCTTATGAATGCCCTATGGTAATCTACCTTGGACTTCTCAAGTGGCCTTTCTCTCTCTCTGCTCCTACATACCCACTTCATGGGGTTTTTTTGAGGACTCCATGCAATAACGTATATAATAGTGTTTTGGAAACCAGAAGCATATAGAAATAAACCTTGTTAATGTCACCATTAACAGCCCACTCATTTCATCAGTGGAGGCTCTTTAGCTCTCAGCTTCTGGACTCTTGGATAAAATGGTTAGGAAAGTCTGCAAAGTCTATAACAGCTACCAAAGAGGGCCTACCCCTCCAACACTCACTTCAGAAATGAGGTCAGGGAAGATAATGGACATGGTATCCTCCCAGAGGACAATGCCAGGACCACAGGCAACAATGAGAAAATGAGTTTCTCCTGGAGAGCAGAATCAGGGTTATATCAGTGAATTGAGGCAGGGAGCTTCACACATGAGTGATTAGGATTTCGGAATTGCTGTGAAAAATTCTGAAAAATAATTAAAAATGAAACGTAAACAGGTGACCAAGTGGCTCTAATTCTAAAGTAAATAGACTTTAATTCTTAAAACATGGGCAAACCCCACGAGACACTGTGTGTTTCCCATTCTGCCTCAATAGAGATGACTGTGTATCACCAAGAACTCCTAGGCTTTTAGCTGAATGTAGAGACTAGATGGAACTTTAGCTAGCTCCCTTGCGATAGGGATATGTTCTTTGTAGAGGGAAAAGGAAGGAAGAGATATTTGGGGCTCAGCAGTACAACCTGTGACAGCTACTGGGAGTGCTTACCAATACCCATGTTCTCTTTTTCCTAAGCACAGTCCCAGTGCCTATACCTCTTGATGGGCTTTGGAACTGGTTCTCACCAATGGAATGAGAATCAAAGTAAGAATCATCACATCCAAAGGTGGTTAAGAGCAAATATACCTTTTTCTTATTTCCTCCCCTGCTGGCTGGCTGCCAAGAATCCAGTGGGACTCTTAGACCCTAAAGATAACTCTTATACCCAGATATCCATGCTGTAGATAAAAAGCAGGTCCTTGAATGACTGCATGGAACAGCGCCATCCTCTCCCAACTACCCACTGACCCACACTGAGCTGCAATGAGTGAGAAATCAACCTTTACAGTATTAAGCCACTGAGATTTGGGTGTAGTTTATCATAAATAAATTATATATTTATAGATGAAATAATAATTTAACAAAATATAAAATAAATATAAATAATTTAATAAACTATAATAAAATTATAGTATTATGTATCATTATTTATTATAAACTGACAATGTTAAGAACAGGTTCCCTTACTGCAGATTTACAAGACTTTAATCTGATGGTATGCATTGAGACTCTCCCATAGGGAGAAATACAGCATGTGGTATTTTCCTTATTTAACCATAGAATCTTTTTTTCATGGACTAATGTTTCACTGGCTGTCCATCTACAGCGTAGGAAATATGACTGTGAACAGCAGTGGGCTAAACCACCCCCTAAGCCTCCAATTCAGCCTGGGAGCTGCACAAGAGGGAAGCATAAAACTTCTCTCACCTATAGTACAACTCAGTCTGCCTCCAATATTTCTCAGCCAGCCTGAACTGACATGACAAAGCAGAAATTTGGTGGTGTCATTATAGACAGCAACATTTATACAAATATTTCCTCCTGGCCATTTTTCCCTAATTATAAGTAGGAGTTGGCTATGATATAATGTCCCCTCCACAACTCATGTTGATATTTTTTTTAGAGCTGGGGTCTCCTTGATGTGCTGCCCAGGCTGGACTTGAACTCCTGGGATCAAGTAATCCTCCGCCTCAGCCTCCCGAGTGGCTGGGACTATAGGCTCATTTTGAAATTTAATTGCCATTATGATGGTATTAAAAGGTGGGACCTTTAAGAGGCCATTAGGTCATGAGGGCTCTGCCTCAGGAATAGGTTAGTTATCATGGGAGTTCAGCCCCCTTTTTTGCTCTGTCTCCTACATTACCATGTGATGCCTTCCACAATGTTGATGATGCAGAAGAAGGCCCTTATCACATGCAGCCCATCAATCTTGGACTTCCCAACTCCCAACTGTGAGCCAAACGAACTTCTAATGTTTATAAATCACCCAGTCTCAGGTATTCTGTTATAGCAGCAGAAAATAGACTAAGACAGAACTGTATCCCAAATTCTTATGATTTCAGAAGCAATTGAGTATTATTTCCTAAGCATTAGCTCATGATGTAAAAATACATCTTGCATCTGTATTTTAGGGTTTAAAAAAATCTTAAAGCCATTCCTGAAAATGCAGCAGGCCTGCATCTCTCAGTGTATAGTGAGAAAATTTATAGATCTGAAAAATCTGTTAGTTGGGGAAGTATTACTATTAACTGATTTCACAGGTAAACCCCCAAATTACCCTGGCTAAATACAATCATTGTGTATTTCTTATTCATTTGAAGTCTAAATGGATGTTCCTGATTGCAGGTGACCTTCTATGTGGTCATTCAGTGACACTGACTATCTTGGGCTTTAACTTTCCTCTAGCACCTTAGAGTCCTGGGCACTAATTGAGCAATTGGGGAAAGAAGATGGAAGATGGTATAGGGAAGAAGGGAAGGTTCTTTTTTTTTTTTTT
>NW_012148319.1:2047250-2072592 GCF_000956105.1 Propithecus coquereli
GGAAGTACTCTTCTTCACTTCCACCCACAATCCATTGGTCAGAACTCAGTTAAATGGCTATATCTACTGCAAAAGAGGCTGGGAAATGGAGTCTAGCTTTGTGCCCAGGGAGAAAAAGAAACAGCAGTAATGCACAGTTATCTAGTCTTTGCCACATTATGAGATCAGGATTCTGATCCTTGTTTCAGGCTGCATTTTACATATGTGTCTGCAAAATCTCCAGTGGGCCTTCTTAAGCTCAACTGAACATTCAGGTGCACAAGACTATCATAGCCAACATTTGGCACCAATCTACTCTGAGAGTTTGCCAACAGATCAGTATCAGGTATTCCTCATCTTCCTGAGTCTTGCAGTAATCCCTGCAACAATCTATACAGTGTCCAGCAGCTATTCTATCTGGCACCAGGTGACAGCTCAAGAACGAGTGAGATAAGAACACATTAGGCAAGTTCAACAGTGCCCAGCCTTAAAAGCCTCATTCCTCAAAGGAGCCAATATCTTTGCAATAACTTCATAGGCATAATTTCTAGAACCTCTCAGAGAGACACACCCAGTCTTAAGAGTCACTATACTCGGAAAAGCCCAAAACAATGCTTTCCTCTTAGAATTTACAGTTTTCTCAATCTAGCTATCAAGGAGGGCTCACTTATCATCACCCACTTCAGATGTAGCTAGGGAATATAACAGATGTGACAGGGCCATGGCAGAATGGAAAAGTAGCTCCTCTTGGAGAGCGGAGTCAGGACCAGACTAGTAAATTCCCCATCTCCAAAGTAGTCATTTTTACTAACCAAAGGCCATTTTTACCCTAACCAATGTTGCCTAGTAACACAGTTGACATTTTACCATTTTCAGCTTTTCAGAGGAACAGAGCTACAGAGTTAGCCAAAGGTCAAAGTCTCATGCAGAAGGAGAAAGGGTTTAGTGAATACTCTACCAACAGTGCCCAATTCTGGCTTAAAATGAACTTTATTCACAAAATAGACAAGTATTCAAACACTCCAACCACATACCTATATGGTCATAAGCCCATGCTGATGATAGATGCTGCTCGAATCAGTACATTTTACATACTGTCTGAGAATATTTGGAGGCCAAAAATATTTGGACACAGTGTACATTTATGGCTCTTATTGCTGTTGAATGTTCAGCATCCTTCTGCTTTCTTTAGGAAATCATGCAAAGCAGAAATTTTTGCCTAAAGATTATTAATCATTGGCAATCAGAATAGATCCTGCAGCCATAATAATGGTATATAAACTCAGTTATTTTTGTTACCTGATGTTTGGGTTTATTATTTCCTCTTAGACATCACCTCTTCCACATTCTAACTTACATGCTTTGGGTGGGAATCCAACGAAAGTAATGGAGCATGTGACCCAGTCAATTTTATGCCAATCAGTTTATTACATTCTCCTGACCTACAGAAATTAATTCAGAGATGGACACGGGATCCTAATGAAGCCACTGAGATACAATGAAACATTTTACTAGAAATTGCTGTTGGCTTCTGATTTTGAATGTGAAAGGATGTCAAGTCTGAAGCTGCTTATCCGTTTTGCATTCATGAGTGAAGAACGTGTCTGAAAATACACAACAAGGAGGAGAGCAGAGCTGAGTCGAGACACAAGAAATTGAGTTCTGGTGATACCACTTGAGCCAGAAAGTCAGCTTTACTCTGGCTCTGTTGGTTAAGAGTCAGAAAGTCCTTGTTTCTCCTTAAGCTAATATATGGGCTGGGGGTTCAGTCACAGTAAACAGAGACCTAACTCGTCCACAAAGCCATCTGAGAAACTGTATAATGTATAAGTAGGCACCCTCAGCACATGAAGCTTCCTAGGAAGAGAAGAGAAAAGCTCTTGAGTCCCTGAGTGGTTGATGAGCTTCAGAGTTTAGGACCTTTCACAGGGCTAGGGTTAGGGCCAGAACCCTAACCTCTTCACAAGGAAGATGCAAGGCATTATCCTCTTTTTCTCCTAGACATTCCTGGATTTATGACAGTGACCACACACCTGAATGAGCCTGAGCTCCACTCCTCTGTTCTTTCCCAGGCAAAATTCCATCAGCAAAGGCTACAAGCCTCAACAAGCCCAGGGGGAGTCGATCAGATCCTGAATGAGCACTAGGTTTTGAACCGGACGTGGACTTTGTGGTGATTCTCCCACAGAAGCTTGTCCTAACAGATTCAGAGATGTCCCTGACATCCTTCTGAATTCAAGATTTTCTATTGCCTGACTTTATAGGGCCAATGTTTTGCTGCTTCATTTTGACTTAACTCTAGACACAAACATTCAACATGGAACCAAGTAGCTTAAATATGCTGATAGAAGCACAACTGTGCTACTTTATATAGGGGAAGGAAAGCATTGAGGAACAACATATGAAGCAGGGTTTATAAGCTATTTCACCTCTGCACTGGTATTCTGGTGCTTTACTCTTTTAGCATTTAATATTTTCATAAGTTTTAATCTTGCCTACTCAGGTAGACAGCTCTTTTGGGTACCTCTACTTTTGATTTCTCCATAACCTTTAGCATACTCCACTCCTAGGCATAAGTAATTTCTTAATAAGTCATTCTTAATTCTTAATTTTTTTAAAGAAAAGTGACATTATTTCCATTTCAGGCAGACAAATTTCCTAGCAGCTTTCTCCTTATCACCTCAGAGTTTGAAAGTTATAAGATTCTAGTAAGGTTTATATGTGTAAATTTTTATCCATTCCCTTGCTGCCTAAAATACTGAAAATTAATTTGCTACTGAAAAGATCTGACCTAAAATGACAAAGCAAGTGAGGAAAACCACACCTACTATGTGTCATCAGATCTCCATTTGCAGGAGATGGAGGACATGGTAGTCATGATACCTGTTATCAAGTTATTTACAACTGAATCCTATAGCTCAGCCCACATGGCCTTTTAATCTAGTCTCCACCCCTTACCTGAGAAAAATTATTAATAAAATAATCAACTTTCATTTATAAGCATTCTCCCAGTGTAAACATAATACATTCTAGAAAAATGAGGATTTCCAAGATAACTTTAGTTAAAGTTGTTCATTTTTCTATGGAAAAGAAACAAATATCACACCTACCAAGGTAAAATTCCTCCAGTAAATAGTACATTAAAGGGTTCATTATAACAAAGTCATAGTGGCTCTAATAAAAGAGATTTGTTTACAGGGTAGAAATATTTTCTTTAGTGAATAATCCAGTTTATTAATGTACTCTTAAAAATCAGCTCTATATAAAAAGTTATATACCATTCACAAAAGTCTTTCCATTTGTTAGGGTATTATGAAAGAAATGAGAGCTGAAATCCTGTGTCCTATTACAAGCAAGCATCAATTCTGTTTTACCTCTAGCTGTGCCTTTACATCAGCCTGCCTTATATTCCATTAATTGGATGCTTGTCTGTCATGGAAACAACTTCAAGCTTCTTCCGGGCAAGGGCCATGTCTTCTAGAGCAGAATAGGTTGTATAACAAACACTTGTGGGTACCTAGCCTAGTAAATGCTTCTTTACTTGAGATGTAATCCTCCCTCCCATTCTCCAAGCCCTGGCCCACTAAAGATATACAATCAAAAACTCCAAAACCACCAAACATAAACATATGTGCATATAAATACACACACATACACATATAGATTTAAAAACATAGGTAAGAATGAGTTTTTGCCAATGATACCAATCTTTCCCTCTTATTCTTTTCAATGACATCATTTTACTTTTAAATGTACTAATTTACTACTGGATCAAACATTCTATTAATATACTTATTATAAAAACATTTCACAATTATACAAAATATTACTACTTCAAGGAGTTCTTTTGAAAGGATTATACAGACACAAACATAAAAGTAAATATATAATATTCATAAGTATACATGTAACAAAAAGAACATATATAATAACATATACATTGAGATATAAAAAGAACAAAATCAGGTAATAAAACCATTGCTTCATCCAGCTCTATGTTTATAGTGCTTACCCAGCTCTTGTATAGAAGTTGGCCAAAGAGGTAAACCTTTTTCCTAACTAATATAAGATTAAAACACTTTGGGGCCTGTTTCATTGACATTTTGACCCTTGGCTTAATGTCTTAAACCACCAAAAAGTGTGGCATAACTGTAGCATACCCACTGTGGTTTGTCAGCAAGATAATAATGTGCAATTAAGGATTTGAATTGTTAGTGGTATGTTGTAGAATATCACTAATATACTACATCAGATGAGTTAGACTGAAGAAAAAGATGATGCCCCAAGGTAAAAATGAGCCAGCACCATTTATATACATGCAACTGTAAGTGTTGATCTTAGAATTGGCAACTATCAACTCCTCACCCCCACCCAAAGAGGGACACTCTGAGCTCCTGAGTAAAGCACTGCTTCTGATGCTGTGTAAGGTTCCTACGCATAGCTGGATTTTGAAATTAGCTTTGGATTCCTCTTCCTTTGTAGGAGCCAGCCTTATGAGTAACTGTCCCTCAGATGGTGGGATTTAAGGAGAATCTGAGTCTCACTTGCCCCATTCTGTCCCTCAAAAACCTGTTCCGTTTCCTAAATTGCCTCAGAATTCAATTGACTCAGTTGGAAGCTAATGAATGTTTTAAAGAAAAGGTATCACTGTCTGCAATCCACAACCATTGATATCTGCAGGGCAGCACATGCTGTGGGAAAGGCACCAACTAGACTAGTGGGAAGACAATTAGGTTGAAGCCCCAGTACTAACTAGCCATGGGAAATCAAATAACTACTCTGCTTACTTAACATTGCTATCTAAGAAGTAAAAGGTTGTATTTGTAAATATTTTAAAGGAAAGGGGAAATTAGTAAAGGGGAAGAGAAAAGAGAAGAAACAAAGAAGAAAAGAAAGAAGAAGAAAGGAGAGTAGGGGGGTAGAGAAAAGAAGGAAAAAAGGACAGGGAATGGGAGGAAGGAAAAGGTGGGAAAGAAAAAGGAGAAAAACAGGGGAAAGTGGAAGGGGAGAAGCAAAAGATAAGGAAAAGGGGCAAAGGAGAAGAGAAAAAAAAGAAATAAAAGAATGTAAGTTTTGGAACCTGAATTCCTATCTAGACTCTTCTCCTACCTAATCTGTGCCCTTGGTCAAAACATTTAACCGAGCTTCATGTTTTTTCTCTGGGAAATGGGGATAATGTCTGCCTCGCAAAATTATTAGAAAGGTTAGCAACCATTCATCCATTCAACAAATATTTATTGAGCATCTAATATGTACCAGGCACTGTTCCAGGTGCTTAGGCGACATCAGTGATCAAAACAGACCAGGACCCCTGTCCTTAGGGAGCTCACATTCTAGCATGAAATATCCAGCATGGTGCCCGGCATATACCAAACATGCGATAGATATTAATTTATTCATTGACACTAATAAACTATAAGGTATTATGAAATGTAAAGTATTATTAAGAGCCAAAATTAATCAGATTAGCCAGATTCCATTCCTTTGGAGAAATGGAATTTAGAATAGGCAAACTCTGATGAAGAAGAGAAGAAACAGGTAGAACCCCAAGTGCCCACAGAAGGACAGCCCTGCATAATGAGTAGAAGACAATTTCTCTTCAATCAGAAATAGCCACTGTAGACTATTAAATGAAGAGAAATAAACTACCATAATATAGATGTTCCTCAATTGACAATGGGGTTACAACCCAGTAAACCCATTATAAGTTGAAAATATCGTAAGTTGAATATACATTTAATACACCTAATTCACCAAACATCATAGCTTAGCCTAGGCTACCTTAAATGTGGTCAGAACACTTAAATAAGCCTATAGTTGGGCAAAATTATCTAACACAAAGCCTATTTTATAATAAACTGCTGAATATCTCTTGTAATTTATCAAATACTATATTGAAAGTAAAAAAACAGAATGGTTATATGGGTACGTGAAGTATGGTTTCTATTGAAATGTGTATCACTTTTGCGCCATCACAAAGTCAAAAAATCATTAAGTCAAACCATTGTAAATTGGGGACTGGCTGTATTTGAGCTGTTACCTATATTTTTCCAATCCCCAAGGTTATTCTAATGATCAGCCAAGAATGAGAAACACTGAACTGAATAATTTACCTGTAAATAATTGTGAGTTACTCTGTCACACTATGTGAAGTATAAGTATATAATTAGTGTACATGAAGAATCACCACAAACTTTCTGTGCTAGAACAGGAAGTTTGAGTTTTTCTACTAAGCATGACATATTTGTGATGATCCACACCCTCCTTGTTCACTTGACTTACAGAAGGTGAGGAGGAGTGTACAAGATGAGGCTAGACAGGGAGGCAGAATGGATCTTGAATGTGCCTCACAGAGGGCTCAATCTGAGGGGAGCCGCCCAGCATTTAAATGAGGAAAAGGCATAATCTGATGGTAGTCTTTTAATAGAGTTTCAAAATATTTCCTTCTCATTCGGGCTTCCTCAAAATGGGCTCTTCTATTAATCTCTACATTGGCATATTTCCCTCAATTTTTTTTTCATCTAAAAGCTAGCTTTTAAAAATATATTCTCAGCTTAAATCACTAAGGAAGCATATACAGAGAAGAGGTAGAAGAATAAGACATTCAAATATTTTAATCGAATGTGAGTTATCTTTTGACTGGGAATCAAACCCAGCCTATGGCAGTGAAAAGTATGGAATCCTTGCCACTAGACCATAGGGTGGAGTACCGTTTGAGAAAGGAAAAATAAGTGAGATTAAAAAATTATAATAATGATTATTATAATATCTAACTATGTGACAGGCACTATTATGATACATATTAACTCACTGAATCCTTAAGTAATCCTGTGAGAGAAGTACTCACTCTCATTTTACAGATAAGGAACACAGACTCCCAGAGTTGCCCAAGATCTTCCTGCTATAAGCAGTAGAGCCAGAATGTGAACCAGGTATGCTGACTACACGGCCTGTACTCTTAACCTCCAGGCACAATGTACAATCCCAAAAATGTTTGTATTTACCTCTGGAACCTAGATCCTCTCTCATTAACACACCCGTCCAGGCATCTTGCCCTTGACATCTCTGTTCCTCAGCAGCAGCCCAGAACTCAGCCAGCAGTGGAAAGAAGACACAGCACTCACTCCAGTAATCCACAGTGTAAGTTAGACACAGACAGATCATGGAGAGAAGATTGTGCCTTAAAAAGCTTCCAATGAATCCTCACATTTTAGAAGCCACTAACTGAAATAAATCTTGCCTAAGAAAACTTTGTTGGTACAATCAGACACTGGTGGATGTGTACTAAGTTTTCAATAAATTCTTGTTGATCAAAGCAATAGGCAGATCTCCAAACTATACAGCCACCAGACCAATTCCCATTGGTAATTTATATCCACACGATAACACCAATGCTGCTCAAGGGACAAAGATGCTATAAAGATGATGCTGTTGATGAAAATGAAGACGGCTGCATAAAGTACAGAGCAAGACAAGTAGACAAGGAAATACAGTCTCGATAATTGCTAGAACTTTTGTCATTAGCATATTTCACCAAGCCAGCCTAGTGAAAATGGTAATAGGTTTTAGAGCCCAACAGACCTATGTTTAAATCCCAGCTCTGCCACTCACTAGCTGTGTGATCATGGGCAAGTTACTTGCCCTCTCTGAACCTAGTTTCTTCATCTATTTAAAAGAGATAGTAAGACGTGTCTCTTAGGATTGTCAAGATAACTAAATGAACTAATTACATAAAGCATCTGGCACATAGTGATGCTATATAAATGATAATTATTGTGTTTGTTTGCCAGCCATTATTTCTCAGGTTAGTCTTATGTAGACTATAAATATCTTGAAAGTTTAGACGATGAATTTTTTTTCAATTCCTATAGCATCTAGCACAGAAAATGTGAATGGTGACCAGTAGTAGCAGCAGAAAGAGCAGTAACAGCTGCAGCAGAATCAGCCACAGCAGCACCAGCAATAATCATTGTTAGAGCAGCAGTTAGCAGCAACAATAATAGCAGTAGTAATAGTAGTAGGGAACCAATAACAGTAGCAATATTGCAGTGCTATCACAGCCCATTCCTTCTTATACTATGGATTATCTATCCCCATACTAAGAAGATAAAGTTTTCCTTGCAAATAAGCATTGATCTATAGGCACTGGGTCAAGAAGAAATAAAGCAAACCCTATAATTTGAGGAAGTTCAAAGGCTAATGGATGTTAAATGCAGGTTTCTCCATACTAGTCCAGTAAGTTGTCATCCCCACTGGTATAAGATGCAGCCTCTCTATGCCATTATTATGCATAGAAGATGCTAATGAAAGAAGCTGGTAGAATTTTGAACAGAGTGGTGAACCTGATTCATTCAATACTTGAACAGAAAAGAATCTTGGGCACTTACACTCTCAAACTTCAACGTACATTAGATCTTTCCTCTTTGACCCTCAAAACCTTCAAATCTTAAGAGGTTTCATTCTTTCAGGTTCAACATCATTTTTCAAGTGTCAGGAAAAGAGAAGAAAGGCCCAGATCACTAGCTGAAAGAAAGGCCCAAGTTGGTGCTAGGTACCTTGGGGAAAATGACAAAGAGATTGGGAGAGTAACCAGAGTTCAGACAAGAACATAAACTTAAAACACTGGATGGATTCCTCCATCTATGTTCACAAGTAAAGTTTTTTTCCTGTGGGGAAGATTTTAATCATTGTTTGAGGAAGTAACCAAGAGCATAGGTGCGTTGGAATTTCCTCTTTTTTTGCACTCCTTTTATGCATGGATTCCCTTAGTGAAAACGGGAGAGAAAGTTTATTTAATGATGTATACATGAGGATATGTTTAAAAAGAAAACAACTACAAAGAGCCAGATGTGGGCAAAGCACAACCATGAACCACATATAAAGAAAGACCCTTTCGATAGGGCAATTCCAAAGGGGAAAACACATTTTCTGGTTAGCAAATGTATGTATGAAGACACTAGAGTACCTGTCCAAACACATGTATATGAGACCCAGCACAGCCAAAGAACACAGCACATCAAAATAAAAACACATCATGAAATATATATCCTAATTAAATAACTCAAAGGAATTAAAATAAAATCTATCAGGAAGACTCTCACCAATACTGGACAGTATTTTTATTAAAATGCAGATGAGGGGGCCGGGCGCGGTGGCTCACGCCTGTAATCCTAGCACTCTGGGAGGCCGAGGCCGGTGGATCGCTCAAGGTCAGGAGTTCGAGACCAGCCTGAGCAAGAGCAAGACCCCATCTCTACTAAAAAATAGAAAGAAATGATCTGGACAACTAAAAATATATAGAGAGAGAAAAAATTAGCCGGGCATGGTGGCGCATGCCTGTAGTCCCAGCTACTCGGGAGGTTGAGGCAGAAGGATCACTTGAGCCCAGGAGTTTTAGGGTGCTGTGAGCTAGGCTGACGCCACAGCACTCACTCTAGCCTGGGCAACACAGTGAGACTCTGTCTCAAAAAAAAAAAAAAAAAAAAAAAAAAAAGGAGGAAAAAAATGAAATTTCACACAAATAAGTCAGAAGCCCTTTTTTCTGTACAGGCCTGAAGAGCTCTCCGTAACCCAGCACCTTCCTCTTTCCTCACCAATAAGAAATCAGAGGTCACAAAGAAGGTTGTTTGGCTGAACCCCAAAGGGAGGAGTAGTTTTTGCTCAGAGCTTTCTGAGTCGTCCACCCAAGGGTGGAAAGCTTGGGTTCTCTCCTGCTCTGCAGTAAACACACAAGAGGTATGATCCTGCGTGCTTTCAGCAGTGCTGAAAGAAAGTGTCCACAGAGCAAAATCTGTCATCTCTATTCCATCATCATATCCCAAAGGTCAGTTAGGGCTCACAGGTCTTGAAACTTCCCTTGGCCCACCCAGGAACAGATTTCCTGATTCTGGATTCCTAATCTTGCCAAGTTCAATATTTGCCAACAGTGGACTCATCTAGATAATGGAAAAATATAGAATCTGGTGACATCAAATGCATACGTACTGGCAAATATCCATCAAATGGCTGATTATGAGCCAAGATGAATATATAAGTACAAGGATCTAGGTCAATAGTTTCAAGTTTAGTCTAGAACACGGTTATCTCACAGATAATACTTTCTTTGTTGGTGACAAAAAAACCCTCATTCCGTTTTGGTCCCAAAGGCAGATAGTGGCAAGGCAGAGAAAATGGAGTAACCTAGCACAAGCAGAGGCAACACTGGGAGTGGCAAGAGGCAAGACTATGCCCCACTCCCACCACAAATACTGACTAGTTACTTAAATGATGACACTGGAGTTACTTACCAGCTTGGGCTGAAGTAAAGTGCTCATTCCTAATATAGACCTAGTTGCAACCCACCAAACACTTTGTAAACTTTAAAGCACTATATAAATGTCACTTGTTATCTTTACTACAATTACCAAAAAGTTAATACCCAGACTCAACCATTTGAAAATTACATTTCACTCTTGTTCTTGTTTTTAAGTTATTAATGGTCTAGGTGGTTTTTTCACTGAACTTTGGAACATTTATTAGTCATGTCAAATATTCTCCACAGAAACTTTAGACCAATCAATCAATCAATGAAGAAACAAAACACTTTTTAAAATGTGTCTTTCCCTGCAAGAGACATTATTTTCCACTACTAAAGAGAACACTTAACATACAGCCTGAAATATTTATATTTGGATGACTTTACCAATATTTAAGGCTATTCCAAGAAACAAGGAGTCAGTTCTTTTATTATAGCTAGATGACCTAGAGAGCCTAAAAAACAAAGAAAGACTATGCTCCAAATATTATTCCTGCCACCTATTACATACACAGAAAACACATTTCTGGGGTTTTGTCCTTCATTCCAGCCAGTTCAGAGCTATAGAGGTCCAGTTTCAGACACTAAAATATTACACTATGTGATTCAGTACCAGACCCAGGCAATGTAAAGCACAATGTGAATTCTGCCACTAACTCCTAAGATTACCCAATATTTGATGAGTAAAACCTAATGGGAGGGCACAATGGAAGGGGGGCTACCCATGTAAGCACTGGAAGCAATTCTATCTGCCCAGATATAGGGACTTGAATTCTCTTTGGGGTAGGCAGAGCTTTTGTTTTGAAACAAAAACATCCAAATGACCCCTGGGTTACACCTACCAATTTTACTTGGAGAAAATTGTGAAATAACCTTTGTATGGTTGTTTCCAATTAAAAACATAAGTAATCTGCCAGGTGCGGTGGCTCATGCCTATAATCCTAGCACTCTGGGAGGCCAAGGCGGGTGGATCGTTTGAGCTCAGGAGTTCGAGACCAGCCTGAGCAAGAGCGAGACCCCGTCTCTACTAAAAATACAAAGAAATTGGCCAAACAACTAAAAATAGAAAAAAAAAAATTGTCCAGGCATGGTGGTGCGTGCCTGTAGTCCCAGCTACCTGGGAGGCTGACGCAGGAGGATCGCTTGAGCCCAGGAGTCTGAGGTTGCTGTGAGCCAGGCTGACGCCACGCACTCTAGCCCAGGGAAGAGAGTGAGACTCTGTCTCAAAAAAAAAAAACATAAGTAATCTGTTCAGTAGAGAAGATTTTCATTTTGGTCTTTAGAGATCTTTTTGCCCTTTATAGTGGAGGGCAGCTATAGAATGAGGATAAAGTTTCCCTAAAGAGAGTGGATATTCACAATCCTTGGACAAGTTAGTGACTTGGACAAAAAATAGGGACTCAGAAAGCCAATTTTACACTGGGAGGAAAGGAACTTCCTTCTTCTCAGCCTTGGAGCAGGTATGCTTAAATTTTTATAAGTAGTCATACTCAGAGCACCGAGTATATATATGGTTACATACACATGGTCACAGTATGGTCAGCTGTCCTCTGCCACATAGAAGCATACAGAAAACTAAATATGTAGGCACCAGAAAGGTCTCTGAAGGTACCCTAGCCACGTACTGTGAAGGTAGCCACACTGCTATGGACTGCCTTCCTGTACCCCTGCCACACTCATATGTTGAAGCCCTAATCCCCAGTGGGATAATATTTGAAGACAGGGCCTGCAGACAGATAATTAAGGCTAAATAACATCTTAAGTTTGAGGCCCTAATCCCCAATAGGATTAGTGCCCTTTTAAGAAGAGACACTAGAGGGCTTACCCATTCTTTTTTCACCATGTGAGGACATAGTGAGAAGGCAGCTGTGTGCAAGCCAGGAAAAGGACCCTCACCAGACACCAAGTTGGCCACCTTGATCTTGGACTTCCCAGCCTCCAGAACTGTGACAAAATAAATTTGTTCTTTAAGCCACTCACTTCATGGTATTTCATAATGGAAGCCTGAGCAGACTAAGATACACACACCTAGTAACTGTTTCAGGATATTTTTTGTATTGTATTTCTGTTTTATTATTCTTTCACCTTAAGTAGTCCTCTTAAACCTGACAATCTAGCAGATCTTTCAAATACCTGAATGGCTGTATGCTCCAAGCACTGTGCTATGCAAGGGAAAATAATGAATAAGATAGTCACAATGCCTATCCTTATGAGAAGTCTGGAGAGAAAGATATTAAACAAGTATATCAATAAGTTATAACAACTATGACAAGTGCTACCAAAGAGAAGTGTACCCCACACAGATGAGAACAGTCTCTGTCATGCTGAGAATTAAGGGAAGACCCTGCCCCCTGTGTGGCACAGTAAAGAAGAGGGTAAGGCAAATGTGGTGGGGGGACACCCAGGGCCTGAAGGAGATCAGAGATACCTGAGCCACACAGTGCGATGGACAAGCACCTGCATAGCAGCTTGATGAGGAGACAGGAACACTAGAATGAAAACCTCATGAGGGCAACAACTGTCTCTCTCTTGCCCACTGCTACATCCCAGGACCTAGCATCCCTTACTACACAGAAGACACTCAATAATTATTCGTTTGACAGATGGATGGGCATAAGTGACAAGACCATAGGGGAAATCTCAGAAATAAGTAGGAGTTAATCTGAGGGGACTATATTCCTATACTTTAGCACATAAAAACACAAAGTTGCTATAATAAGAATATAAAAAGAAAGTGACATCTTATTGCAACGCCCAGGGACATCCCAGCAACATTAAACTGAAGATTTGTTTTGAGTACCAAGTAAAAAGTGCTCTGCAATTAACACCTGTTATTTCTGTCCAACAGCCATTTCCAAAGTTTCCAAGGGATCCAAAGTTTCCTTTGGGAAAAAGGATCCAAAATTTCCTTTGGGAAACCACCGTCCACCACTCTCCAGTTACGTGGTTTCCATGGAACTGAAAACAGGACTCCCCTTTAGCTAGGGTTGGAGTGGCTTAAAATAATAGCACATCTCATCCCTGTGACTACACTGATTAGTTCCAGAATAGCACATAACCCAGTCACAACTAAAAAAATATATTTACTCTTCCTCTGGAATTGGTAGTGTGACAATGAAACCACAAAGTGAGCCGGTAAAGTTGACAGCTAGACAGAGCAAGCATAGAGACAGATCCTGGTGATAATATTTGAGCACTAGATCAAACCACATCGGAAGCTCAGGCTGCCTGCAGACTTTTACATGAACAAATAAATTCCAACCTTGCTTAAGGCACTTTGGGTTGGTTTTTCTAGCACTTGCAATCTAGAGATACTGATGGACACATGCCTTGCTTGCTCTGCCCTCCACTCTTTTCCAGGCTGAAGCAGGCTGGGTCACAGAAACAGTGGATCTCCCTACCTTAAGCCTCTCAGCAAGGGGTGCTGGGATTTCTCTGGCAGTCACCAGTCATCCCACCAGCAGTGAATGTCCTGGGTAGGGCTCCCTGTGCCCTTATGATTCAGGGCTCCAGATTATAACTTGCCCTCCCTTGCATGTTTCCTACGGCAGGAGGGCAAATGCCCAATATGAGATAATTGGGGAAATCCTTGCACTTGAAACTCAAAAGTTATTTTTGCAATAACAGATTTCAGCTATCTGTTTCTGTTCCCACCCTGTCAGTAACACAGCTACTCAAAACCAAGAAAGGGAGACTTCAGGGATCCAGTGGGACTACAGAGACAGGGAACACAGCCCCTGAAAGCAGAAGGACAATTTTGATTCCTCCCACCCTGCCCTCCAGCCCAAAATTAAGTGACCAGGGCCATTTCCTTCAGTTTTCTATCACAAGTCTCTAGCACACAGCCACACCCCTATGGTCACAGGATGCTATGGGCTGAATTGTGCCCTCCAAAAATTCATATGCTGAAGCCCTAACCCCTAATGTAACTATATTTGGAGACAGGGCCTATAAAGAGGTAATAAAGGTTAAGTGCAGTCATAAGGGTGGGGCCCTAATCCAATGGAATTGGCATCCTTTTTAAAAGAGGGAGAGATACCCTGGGAAGACTATGTAAGAACATAGTGAGATGGCAACTGTCCACAAGCCAGGAGGAGAGTACTTACCAGAAACCAAATCAGCTGGAATCTTAATCTTGGACTTCCAGCCTCCAGAACTGTGACAAAATAAATTTCTGTTGTTTAAGCTACCCAGTCTACAATAATTTGTTCCAACTTCTCTGAGCCAACTAATACACAGGCAGTGACACAGTAGTCCCCCCTTATCTGCGGTTTCATGTTCCATGGTTTTAGTTACCCACAGTCAACCTCAATCTGAAAATACTACATTATTTTAAGAGAGAGAGAGAGAGACCACATAACTTTTATAATTGTTCTATTTTATTAATATTAGTTGTTGTTACTCTCTTACTGTGCCTAATTTATAAATTAAACTTTATTTTAGGTATATGTGCATAGGAAAAATCATAGTATATGCTGTATAGCGTACAGCTTTAGGTATCCACTGATCCACAGGGGTCTTGGGACATATTGCCCTCAGCTAAGGGGGGACTACTGTAGTTACCTAAAGCCAATAGGAGCAAACTGTGTGATACGATTGTCCAAAAAACTAATGCAATTTCAACCTGCATTGAGAAAACTATAAAATACTATTGATGGACAATAACAGCCATGTTTTACTCTACCAGACATAAAAAAAGACAGCAGGCCAACCAGGGTGACGAGTCACCATTAACAAAAACTGGAGTTGCTGGCTTGGGAAAGAGAAGGCAGTGGTTTCCAAATAGCAAAGGAATGTCACATTAAAGAGGGAGCTATTTGGGTACCTCAAACACTAGAAGATGAATTAAAAAGGAAAAGGTAAACCTAGTTTCAGCTTAACATTACAAATTTGTCATAAAGAGTTACCCAACAATTAAAAGAGTTGCCTTGTTGGGCCAATGAGCATTGTGTTACTGAGACAGATGAGCAGAAAATGAATAAGGAACTCTCAAAATATCAAACAAGTTCCACTATGGGGCATGAGGTTGAACTATAAAACCTTTATTTCTTCTTCCAACTTTATGATCCTATGAATTCATGACTAAAAGCATAGTATTATAATTAAGAACTATACTATTTATTTCAAATCTCAGCTCTGTCATTTACAAGCTGTGTGACTATGAGCAAGTTATTTAACACCTTTTTGTTTCAGTTTCCTTGTTTGTAAAAGTTGGGCATCAACAATATCTTCCTCATCTTATGGTAGTTAAATGAGTTAATATATGTAAAGAAACTTCTAGGCACCAGGCACCTGGTCCATGCTAAGCTCTCAGTAAGCATTAGCCATTTTTATTAATAGATGAGTGACAACTTGGTACCCAGTCCCATTATAACTAAAGTTGGGTGCCAAAATAAACATATGGCCCAGATCCTCAAGACTAATATATGAAAACAGGAGCAAACAGTGATAGCCACCAATGTCTGAGTTCCTACTACAAATTGGACACTTTATATATAATCTGTAATCTTCCAGCAACCAGCAAAGTTGGTATTACTATTCCCATTTAAGATGAAAAAAACCCCAAAATTATAAAATTAAATAATTTGTAGCTAGTTACGAGGTAATGGTAAGGATTCAAATCCACCTTTGTCAGGCTCCAAAAGGTGAGCTCTTTCCACTCTAGCAGTCATCTCAAACATAGTCTGTTCCTTTCTATTACCTAATTTTTTCCTTGTCACACCCTCTGAGGTAAATAGATTAGACAGGATCATACAGGAGTTGAATATATAGGCTCTGAAGTCAGGCAACCGGGGATCAAATAGCAGTTCTGTCATCATTAGCTGTATGAAATGAGTTAAGTTACTTAACTCAGGGCTCAGCTCCTTCACTATAAAATGAAGAGGATGATAATAGCACCTGTATCAAAGGCTTTCTGGAGGATTAAATGAACTAATACACAGGAAGTACCTGGCACATGGCTAATCCCAGTGAAGTATTAGCTATTATTATCATCTCCATTGATGGATAAAGAAACTAAGGTAAATCAGTAAAAGAACCTTGACCACAAATCAGATTTCTTGTTTCTCAGTCATCTTTCCAGTAGGTCATATATCTACACTGACATCACATGTTAGCATTTCTCTTTTAAAATAAAAGACTGCACATCATGTTTTCACAAACTTGAATATTCCCAACACTGAACCCTTAGTAAAAATGATTATACTTCTGCCACCTCTGCAAGTTCAAATACCTAATTTTTTTCTTACTTTTTTGTTTTTGTTTTTGTTTTTTGGTTTTTTTGGAGACAGAGTCTTGCTCTGTCACCTGGGCTAGAGAGAGTGCAGTTACATAATCATTGTAACCTCAAACTCCTGGGCTCAAGCGATCCTCCTGCCTCAGCCTCCCAAGTAGCTGGGACTACAGGAGTGCGCCATCGGGCCCAGCTAATTTTTCTATTTTTTTAGTAGAGACGGGGTCTTGCTCTTGCTCAGGTTGGTCTCGAACTCCTGAGCTCAAGTGATCCTCCTGCCTCAGCCTCCCAAAGGCATGAGCCACCCCACCTAATTTTTTTTTTTTTTTTTTGAGACAGAGTCTCACTGTGTTGCCCAGGCTAAAGTGTCCTAGCATCAGTCTAGCTCACAGTAACCTCAAACTCCTGGGCTCAAGCAATCCTTCTGCCTCAGTCTCTCAAGTAGCTGGGACTACAGGCATGTGACACCATGCCCAGCTAATTTTTTTTCTATATATTTTTAGTTTTCCAGCTAATTTTTTCTATTTTTTTTAGTAAAGACAGGATCTCACTCTTGGTCAGGCTGGTCTCAAACTCCTGAGATCAAACGATCTGCCCGCCTCAGCCTCCCAGAGTGCTAGGATTACAGGCATGAGCCACCGCACCCAGCCCCTCTAATATGTTTTAATGCTAATAACTTAATCTCTAACCATAACAAATTAGGTCCCTGACTGTCCCTCTTCTGCCCACCCCTCTAACATCACTCAGTAAAAGAAGGCTCCGTCTGGTCCTCATGGCTCAGCACAGCCCCCATAGGCAGGGACACTTCCAGGCCTCAGCTCCCAGCTTCCTGCCCTGCTATAAACCTAGGTGTGTAGCTGTTACAGAAATGCTACTTGCCTCATATCTAGTTTCCATTTTCTTTATTAAACAGTCATGTTTTCACTTTGTGACCCTTCCAATGACCCCTACTAGACTTCTGAATAAACTCATCATCGGTGAGCTTTTCCTCTTGGTGAAACCCAGACACTAATTATTATTTTTCCTATTATAGTCCCCAATGCTGGCAAAGTAACACTCACTCCTCTCTCCTATTGTGGCTTGGGGACCAGATAACAGCTCTTGAATTAAATTTGTTTTTTAAAAGAGAGCCAATTGGGGATTGACAGTGCCTATTCTCCTCTCTCTCTCCCTCACTGTCAAATTAATTCTCTGACCCACACTTTCACAAGGGTGATGGGGTTTTTACCAGGCTGAAGATGCCAATTTCATGCCAAATCTTACTCCCCCATATGGCAGAAAGGGCTGCTGCCATGGGACAGCTGCTGAGCTGCGGCTAAATCCTGTATGGAGCACTTATGACCCAGAGGGTGTCACCTCCAAGATGTTCAGGGCTCCATCTTTCCCTCCCTGCCTGCCTATTAGGCTTGGAAGCAGGCATACAGCATAATCACCCCTGCCTCTCCTGGGTCCCTGAGGGGAGCCCCCTCCTCAGGATGGAGCGTCTGTCATATGGCTACCAGGCATCTGGTTTTAAGCAGATTTCTGTTGAGAGGTGAAATGGTGCCAGTATTGTACTGCTTCCCTTCCCTGTGGACATTTGTCAGAATAAATGACAAGGGTAGATTAGCCCATCAAGGATCTGAGTCCCACTGGCTAAAATTTGGATTATTTAGATCCAGAGTCTTAAATTTCACATACTAGGGATCTCTTCCAGTGTTAAAGTGTAGGGGGGCTTGAGTTGTCTTTCAGAGTTTATATCCTTGTCCAGTTGTCTCTTACACACACATACATACACACAGTTTGCAACATACAGTTGGTTTCATTTTTTTCCTTACAGTTTCTCCATGTCCTTGTTACTGATGTGGAAACATTATGTACTTCAAACTCAGGTTAATGATGAACACTGAGGCTTTCACACTAAACCTGCAAGAGGTTGGGCAATACTAAGGTCAAAAAGGCCATCTCCTCCCTCAGCATCAGAACGTGCTGAACTGGAGGCTGAGAAGGCAAGCTGGCTGAGGAGAGACATGAAAGTAGAAAACAAAAGCCTGGAAAAGAATGACATTATCCAAATATATCAAGAAAAAAAAGAGAGAAGGAAGGACAGAGGGGAACCAAAAGAATGGTGAAGGAGGGAAGGGGAGAAAGAAATGAATATTTATTAAGTATCTACTGAATACCAAAACCTTACAAGATGATTCCATGTATGTTTAATCTCCACAAGGATCGTGTAAGAGAGATTCCACCCCATTTTTATAGAGAAGTACCTTACCTGGTATTGTTTAATGGCTACTAAATATGATATAGGACCTAAATTCAAGTTTGTTCTATCCAAAATCTCATCCTTTTAAATGCATCACTCTGTCTCTCTCAAGTCTAAATGACTCAGCCACTGAAAAATAAGTGTAACTATGGATACATAAAATGTTAACATTAGAGAAAGCTGAGTGAAGGGTATATAGGAACTCTCTGTACTATCTTTGCAAGTCTTCTGTAAGTCTGAAATTATTTCAAAATAAACAGTTTTTAAAAATGAATGTAACTGCATTTCACAGAGCACACATTGCCCAAACAAGGAGTTGGTGATATTGTAGATTAAGAGCCCAGTGACTCAAGGATCAATACAGATTTCATATAATTTATTTATTGTCCTTTTGACCTCAGATGCTAGCAAGCCTAAATGTTGCTTCTCACTAAAATGAAATAAATACTTTAAAAACAGCTCTCAACCATAAAATACTTCCCAGCTAAACCTGCTTATGTTGCTAATTTAAGCACAGTATTTAAAAAACTGCAATTATCTACAATGCCACATGTGTATAATGATTACACCTCACCTCTTTGGGATATATACCCAGGAATCTCATTCATATTATAAACAACAGGTACAGTGAAATATTTTAAGCTTTTCGAGTGATGCTATGGTTTGAATGTATGTGTTACTCCCAAATTCGTATGTTGGAACCTAAGACCCAATGTATTAAGAGGTAGGTAGGACCTTTCAGAGGTAAGTCATGAGGGCTCTACCCTCATGAATGGGATTAGTGCCCTTATATAAGGGCTATAGGGAAGCTAGACCTTTTTGCCCTTTCGCATTCTGTCAAGTGAGGATGCCACTGTGGAAGCAGGGCCAGCCCTCACCAGATCACCAAACCTGCCAGTATCTTGATCTTGGATTTTCCAGCCTCTATAACCATAAGCCATTTATGCTGTTTATAAATTACCCAGGTAACAGAGGGAATGTCTCACCCCTCCTCCCATAGATATGGAAGAGTAAAATTGAGAGAGGGAAATACGTAACAAAGGGAACGGCCTAGGAAAGAAACAGCAAAAGATGCTTTCTATCTATTTAAAACTTCCCTGACCCCTTTTAGGAACTGAGGCCTGCATCCCTGCCTCAAGCAGGTGGTCAAGAGGGGCAAGGGAATGTCTTTTATTCTTTGTGTCACAGGAGATACCTCAGCTGGCTCCATCCCAGGCCATCCCAGGCCCTGCGCCTGGCTGGTGGAGGTCTGGGTGGGCCTCCCAAGTGGGTGGAGGTCACAGGCTTTGTCTTCAGCAGAGATGGGACGATTAGAATCCTTAACTATAGTTTAACGACAATAGCATAGAATTGAGGGCCCTCCCTTTAAAAGCTCTGTATTTATGCTAATTCCTGTGCATAAGCTTGCACAGGAATTTGGATTTTGAGATGATGTCTTACCATTTTCTTCCTTTGCTGGCAAAGTAAGCATTTTCTCTTTCCTTCTCCTCAACCACTTGTCCTCATTCTTCTGATGTAGCCTCAAGGACAAGTGCCGAGCTTTCAGTAACACCCAGTCTAAAGCATTTTGTTACAGCAGCAGGAACAGACTAAGATGGGTGATAATGCCTACTACTTAGCCTAATGATTGATAATTCAATGCCTTCAGTTACTAAAGTTCTACGTGTTGTCCCAGCATCATTTTTTCAGATATTAGATAGGGAAAGAGGACAAATATCCCTCAGAGGACACTGCCAGGTGAAATAGAGTGACAGCCATCTCATTTTGCTTCTACTTTTCCTGTACCTTTGGTGTTTCTAAAGGAATGTTTTAGAATCCTGTCTCTTCTAAGGGAGGTTCCCCTTCCATCTTCCATGGTGGGTCTCTCAGCCTTGGCATACTATCCTGGCCAAGGGATAACTATGTAGACAATCTGGATCTGATCTGCGCCCCAAGGAACTGGAATGTTGGGCCAAGGGAGGAATAGATAAAAGGCGAGTGGGGCTGAGTCATTCTGACAGCAGCTATCACTTTCTATGATACTTTCCATGAATTTCTCCAAAGGAGATCCCCAGAGCTACCCTGCCTTCTATACTTGTGAAATCATATTTTCTGTTACTGTGTGAACTATGCAAATCTATTCAATAAATTACTTTTATTCTTTTAATAAAAGTTAGCCAATTTCTGCTACAAGCAAACTTAGAGGATCAGAACATCGTATCTGGAAGGCATCTTAGAAATGATCTAATAACAATGGCTCCTTACCCCTGATCATTATGTTGCAATGAAAGAGAGTTATTTTGTGTTTAGTCCTGCTACAAAGAAAGTCAATTTTTTTTTTCCTTGAGACTAATAGCACCCTAGTGTAAACAGTCTCTGAGTATCTGCCCATAAATATTCCACAGGACATTGCTATTCAAAAAAAAAGGGCTTACCTTAAAGAGTTATTTATGCCATGGACTAGTTCTTTCTCTAAATGAAGACCTAAAAGTATAGAATAGTAATACTATACTAACTATAGTAATACTTCTTGCTCATATCACAGTCCAACAACGGTCATCAGAGGGACTCTGCTCCACAAAGTTATCAGGACCCCAGGTTCCTCCATCTTGTAACTATGACCACATTTAAGTCTTTGAAACTCTCCATTTAGATGAAAAATGGAGAAGAGAGTGGGGCTTGTCCATGGGAGGTTTTCTATGGGCCAGGTCTGGAAGAACACATTCCACTGACCAAACTCAGTCATAAGGCCCTTTAGGGAATGGTGTGTACTAGGGAATAAAAGGGAGGCTGAGAAATGAGGTCCAGCTGTGTGCCCAGGAAGGAAAGAACACAGATATTAGTGAGTCCCAGAGGGCTCTGCCATAGCAGAAAATTCCTTGGATTGAAAAAACAGACGGAAAACCATCTGAGATCAATTTCTTTTTTTTTGAGCCAGAGTCTCGCTCTGTCACCTGGGCTAGAGTGCCGTGGCATCAGCCTAGCTCACAGCAACCTCAAACTCCTGGGCTCAAGCGATTCTCCTGCCTCGACTTTCCTAATAGCTGGGATTACAGGCACACAACACCACACCTGGCTAATTTTTTTTTTTCTATTTTTAGTAGAGATGGGGTCTCACTCTTGCTCAGGCTGGTCTCAAACTCCTGACCTCAAGCAATCCGCCCACCTCGGCCCCGCAGAGTGCTAGGATTACAGGCCTGAGCTGCCGTGCCTGGCCTGAGATCAATTTCTTTAGTGTAATGTATCCCTACTGAAATACAGAGATTGCCCTACTTGAATAATTAATAGCTACATCCAGATATTTCTAAAATACCTGGTTTTACAATGAGACAAGAAAAGCAGTAAAATTATCTAAGTAATCAAGATATGCGAGGTTTTTTTCTTATTAAATAATGAAATCAAAAACTTATTAGAATGTAAAGAAAGTTGAATGATTAGGCATCATATAGAGAAAGAGCCTATTTTCAAAGAAACAATTTGGTTTTTCCTGCTCCATCTTTCTTGATGTCAATATAATCACTGCTAGTAAAAGAGGTGGGGGGCAGAGAATCAAGACTATAGAAACTCTAGTGTAGTGGTCAGAAAGTGACTAAAGTAAGCTGTAGTTTTCCAACAGTGATGTAACATAGTCTAAGGGAGTACAGTTCTGAAGCAGAGAAGGACCTTTTGAGCAGAACTTCCTGTCTTCTACTGGACCCTTTGAGCCTTCTTCTTCCAATTCCACTGTCATGTGGGCAGACTCCATACTAGAACGAATTACTGTGTGACTCATCTTGCTTTGCCACCTTCAATTAATAAAATCCTTATTCTCAGTCTTGTATCTTTCCTTGGCTTCTTATGGGCCGTGGTGAATGTAAGAGCATCCCATAATGGAGGCCTTGGGTTTGAAAAACAGTACTGCTATTCTTTGCTATACTCCAGGAGTATAGAGTTCACTTATCAGAGAGGATACAATATTTCTCACCCAAATAAAGCCACTGGCTCTGGTCATCTCTAAGATCTCACGTCTGACATTATCCCTAGTAAGGTCCCAGGGTCTGAGTGCCTCCCTCCTGGCACACCCCACCCTGAAGAATAAAACCCCTCAATTCCCAGTGTTTCCTAATGATTATCCATAGCACAATGGCATGGAGAGAGAGGGAGGGAGAAACGAAGAGAGGGTGGGCAAGGCCAGCAGGCTGCTTTGGAGGCAGCCAACATGCTGGGCTGGCAGCCACTCAGAGCCTACTGCTTTCCACCAGGGGTTTTGCTGACCAGACCAGAGTGACACTTGAGAAGGCAACAGCTGTGGCTGAAGCCAGCTCCCCTAACTCCTTCTTAGCTAACGAACTGAAAAGATCCAGAGGGAGTCAGGGAAGAATAGGGTCCCCTGGGCATACAGGGAGGCCTCTCCTTCCATGAATTTTCTATTTTTAATTAGGTTTGATGGTTTGGACAGAATAAGACTTTTTAAATAAAATATCACACTAAGCACGGATGTCCAAGGCCTAATTCATCAGATCCCTCAGAATCTCAGACCCAATACTTTCCCTGAGTGGGCCTCCTGATTTGTTTTGATGGAGCCAAGAGGAAAGGAATAGGGTATTTTTAAGTATGTTTTTTATTTCAAAAGCAACACATAATTATTAAAAATTGAAACATTTTTGAAATATATAATAGAAAAAGAAAATGTACCCCATAAACCTTCCTCCCCAGAGGATAACAATTAAGTGTTTTTATCTAGGTTTTTAAATAGATACACAAAGATACTTGTGTGTGCTTTTTGTACATATATGTAGATATTTAAGACAAAAATTGACCATATTATATAGTCTTTTATGACCTGCTTTTTTCCAATTATTATAGTTACTTATAGATCTATCTCATTCACTTTTAACAGCTAAATAGTGTTCCATTCTAAGTTTATGCCTTTATTTAATCAATCATTTGCTGACTAGTATCATTGTATACTTTTCAAATTGTCTTAGTATAATAGAATGAACTCCTGATAGAAGGATTGCTAGTTAAAGGATTATATATTGTTAATAGTAGATGAGTGAGAGTGCATGTGTGTGTGTGTGTGTGTGTGTGTGTGTGTATTTTTCTATTTCAAAAGACATTACCAAATGGTAATATTTTTATATTTCTTGTTCACTATGCTTCCAAATCAAACCTAGAGCAAGTGATTTGAATGATTTGGCCATGAAGTAAAGCTACCAGAAAAGTTCTTATCTAGATAAGTTAACTGTTTTCAAAATCTAGACATATGGCTATGGAAATAGTCATCATGACCATAAGTAGAGAATCCACTCAAAACAGACAAAACTATACATGTTTATGTTAACAGACAAAACACTGTACAATTTTACATTCTAATGTCCAATCCTGGAAATTATTCGTAAGTGTACACTATTAACTTCTTTTAAAGTAAAAACTCTGCCTCTCCAGGTTTCTATAAGAAATTCAGTTCTAGGTAGTTTGGAAACTAGAAATGGAACAGGATCTACAAGAAAAGGACATAATATTCAGTGCCACAGAGTTATGGCATGAAATAAAAAGTGGGGAGTGAGGAAGGTCCCCTGTCTGCCTGACAAACACTTCTCTTAAGCAGCTGCTAGATGTCCTTGCCCTAGCCCAGGTTGCCAGTGCTGTCTCTGTCCTTACATTGTAACAGATGGAGAAAAGAAACCAAGAAAGCTAGCCCCAAACTGCCACTTCTTGAATTGCAATTCTGCAACTCACCCAAAACTCAGCGCTTTTTGCCTGCCTGTCTTCCCTCACTCCATAAACAATGGTGCGGGTCTATATCTTTCCTGGTCACTGCTGAGCTACCCTCCTCAAGACACAGTAGCCTGGATCCAATCCAAAATTGATGTGTGTAATGTTCGGTCTGGCAGCTAATGACATCATAGGAGTCAAGTATTAATATCACCATGGAAGAAGCCATAGTACATCCATTCTCATCCAAACATGTTTCAGTTTTTATAGACCATAAAAAGTGGTAGCTGGTATTTGAATAAGGGGGAAAGAGAATAAAGTAATATGCTATATGGATGTGTTTGGAAAGCAGCAATATAAATTCATTTGGCCTTACATATTTACTTCTTTCCACAAGTCAAACTTTTTAAAGTGTGGTTCAAAAGTAATGACTACTGATTGTATTGAAGCTTTGTATAAATTGAAGATAACAGAATAAAAAGGCAAAGAGAAAGAGAAGGAGAAGAAAAGGAAACTTCCCAGAAGTAGATGGATAATTTAGGTGGTCAGTACCTTTCTTCATTTTCAAATTAGAAACATGATACAAAGAATAAAAGTAACTTCTTGAAGTTGAAATAATAGTTATATGTGAATTCTGATCATCACAGTTTGTTGCAATAGTTAAGTTTAACATGGAGATCAATATAGAGAAGAATATTTTGAATGCCATGAGCAGACAGCAACATTAGCATAAAAATGCTAATGTATAGCTTGTGTATTTAAACATACGCCTTACAAATAAAGACTTTCAGAAAGAAAGAGAAGAAAAGAAATGAAAAAAAAAGAAAAGAAAAGAAAGAAAAGAAAGAGTACTGTTTTACCACCATGCTTTCTTAATGTGGGATTATTATTTTTAAAGTTGAGTCAGATTGGATAA
>NW_012148319.1:2072642-2074123 GCF_000956105.1 Propithecus coquereli
ACTGCTTGACCAGCTACCACATAAATGTAACAAATTCCTTTATATAATATGTATACATATATGTGTATGTACATACATGTGTTTATGTATATGTATGTGTGTGTATATATATGTGTGTCTGTGTGTGTGTGTGTGTGTGTATATATACACACACACACACACACACACACACACACACACACATAAACACACCCCACTGTTTTATTTCATTTCAAAGCAGTGTATTCAAATGTATTATCTTGTAATATACCTATAATGAACTTTACTAAGGAAGCTAAACTTATCAGGATCAGTCCTAATTTTTAAAAATTAAACAACAACAAAAATGTGCTTTGGAATCGTACAGAACTGTGTTCAAATGCCAGCTCCACCATTTACTCTTCAGGAGACTTGAGACAAATGAGTGACCACTCTAAGGTATGGTTTTCTCTGTGGTAAATTGGAGAGCTACTCCCCATAAGGTTGTGGTGTGTATTAGTGAAATGAGGATACCTAGCATATGCCAGAAAAAATTCTAGGCATTCAATAAATTTGGTTCCCTTCTTGTTAATTCAAACATGAGTGACTTTTGCAAAAATGCTTCCTAAGCTATATGTGGTACTGTCATTAATAAATGACCATCGTTTATATTGTTAATAAATATAATTTTAATTTTTTGCCAATATTTCTCTGATGAGATCATTACTCTGACTTAAATATATAGTCACTTAGCCTTAAACCCTAGGTTATGTGGTAATTACTGACCAAAAGAATTCAGACAGAAGTTCATCCTAACTATAATCTTTCAATCCAGTAATCAAAAAGCAATGCCAAACCTCAAATGGACTGTAACCAGGATTGTTAAACCATTGTAACCATTATATATGGTTATTGACGAGAAACAAACAACTCAAAGAGTTAAAAAATCACTCATAAGCCTTAGCATAGCAAAGGAAAGATAAGCAAAGGAAATCACCTGACAAAACACCTGAAATGTAAGTTTTTTAACTAATCCTTTCCCTCTTCCCCATTCTGCTGCCAAAAATGAAGCCCTTGAAGTACAGACCCCTAATCAATACACATTTACCAAATCTAATGTTTAAATTTGCCAGTGTTCCTAAATGTTAACAAGTTCAAATGTAGGAACAAAAGCTAGGAGTAGCAATAGATCCTGAGTACATCAAACACTGGGATCTGAGTAAGATTCAAATGACTTTAAAGAAAGATCAGAGGCAACAAGAATTTGCATGGCTTCTGTCCATCCTTGAGAGATCCTGATCATGCTTTTCTGGTTCCAGCTTGTTCTTGCTCTACTGTACTTCGCACTTTACAGCCATCTTTCCTTCCCTGTCTACACTGTATCCACAAGTTTTAGCAGCAGACTTGAAAAATGACAGCCTTCTAGAGACTGCTTGACCAGCTACCACATAAATGTAACAAATTCCTTTATATAATATGTATACATATATGTGTATGTACATACATGTGTTTATGTATATGTA
>NW_012148319.1:2075098-2095364 GCF_000956105.1 Propithecus coquereli
GGTAGTGTTGTGTGAGGAGATGGTATCTGGAGCTACTATAGCCCTTATGGTAGGCAGAATAACAGCCCCCAAAGATGTCCTCAAACTAATCCTTAGAACCGTGAATATGTTAGGTTACATGGCAAAGAGGAATTAATGTTGCAGATGAAGTTAAGGTTGCTAATCGGCTGACCTTAAAATAGACAGATTATCCTGGTTTACCTAGGTGGGCCCAATGTAATCACAAGGGTCCTTAAAATAAAAGAAGGAGGCAGAAGAGGAAAATCAGAGGGAGATGTGACTATGGAAGAAAGGTGCAGATATATGCAACGTTGCTGGATTTGAAGATAGAGGAAGGGGGTCATAAGCCAAGGAAGGTGGGCAGCCTCTAGGGCCTAGAAAAAGAAGGAAATGGATTCTCTCCTAGAGCTTCAGAAGAGAACAAAACTCTGCTGACACCTTGATTTTAGCCAAGTGAGACCCATGTCAGCCATCTGATTGACAGATCTATAAGATAATAAATTTGTGTTGTTTTAAGCCACAAAATTTGTGCTAATTTGTTTCAACAGTGATAGAAATTAACACAGCCCTCTTTGACTACAAGGCTGATACAGCCTGAATTCAAGAAATCAATGGCAAGAGTAGGATAGGGTAGGAGAGATCTGACATCCCCCTGGAGTCCTAGTTGACACAAACTCAGTATGTTCAAAATAATTACTTAAGCAATTGTAGACCACATTACTAGTCCAGTGTGACACTCCCACTAAATTATGCACTTATGGATTGTTGTGTTCAGTTCTGAGCATCATGTTGAAGAAGAACACTTACAAACTAAAGTGTTCATGTGACTTTACAAGAACTTGAAAGCCCTGAGGATGTTCACCTTGGAGGAGACTTGAAGGAAGGGGGTGACATCTGTAAACCTTATGAGGCTATCACGTGAAAATGGGACTGAGACTGTGTTCTCAATGGGACACATTGGATCCCATGGGTGGAAACATAGAAATTGAGTTTCATCACAATATATGGAAGAGCTTTTATCATTAAGAAATGACCACTGTTGGAGGGTGCTGCCTTTGAATGTAGAGTACTCTTTGTCATTGGAAGAGATTCCTAGAGTGGGTGTCGATTATCTCTTGTATTAATACAATCCCTTCTAAATCTAAGGCTTTATTGATTTTTTAATAAAAGTTTTAGAGAGTAGCACAGTGCCTAGCACATAGCAGGCACTCAATAAATATTTGTTGCATGATTAAGTGGGTACTATGGTCTGAATGTTTGTGTCCCCCCAAAATTCATATGTTCAAGTCCTAACCCCAAAGTGATTATATTAGGATTGCAAAGCCCCCCTTAATGGGATTAGTGTCCTCATAAAATAGGCCCAAGGGAGCTTAAACAAGCTTCCCTTCTCCTTCTACCTGATGACGCAGCGAAAAAATGCTATCTATGAACCAGAAACTGTGCTGTTACCAGACACCAAATCTGCTGGCACCTCAATCTTGGACCAAGCCTCGAGAACTGTGAGAAATAAATTTGTTGTTTATATGCGACCCAGTTTATGGTATTTTTGTTATATCAGCCCAAATGGACTAAGACTGTAGGCTTGGAGGCATAGGTTATAGATTGTAAAATTCATTTACTTTATAGCTTGCCTATGTTGGTGATTCTTTGATAGGCATTTCTGGCCTTTAGAAACAGGTCTGAAAACACTGGCAGCCCAATTATCATCAACAAGCACTTAGTGTCCAGGCAGTACAATTGCTTCTTCTCACTCCAGTCTTTATACAACTCACAGAGAGCCACAGAATTTATTTTGTTACTCTTCAGATGGTTTCAAACTAGTGGTCACACATCACATCTAGCTATTCATCATTCTATTCAATCCTCCAGTAAAAACAATGAATTGCTTAACAAGTAGTATTTGGTGGTGATGAGGTTGAACAGTATCTTTGTATTTGTCTCAATGTTAAGACCCTTTTGAAGACTTCCATCTGGTGCTAAACCAAATAACAATGCTGATTTCTTGGCCTATCCAGTTTCCATGGCTTGTTTTGTCCTTTTGGTTTCTCCAAAATCCAAGGCTCATCTGACTCAGAGTCAAAATTATTGGTTACCTACTATAAAGATTTTGGGGGTTTTTTGTTGTTCTTTTCATTTTTGTTTTGGTTTGGTTTTGGCCCAGGCATTACCTTTAATTCCCTTAGATTAAATACTACATTGCCCTTTCCTACTGCTCTCTAAAAGTGCAGAGTTCTAGTTCAGAGTGGGGGTGAGAAGAAACACTGATTGCTCTCCTAGTCCCTGAGGGACAAGGGCATCAAATCTCTAAACACTGCAAGGGAGAAAAGGGTGGAAAGTGGGAAAACAAAGATATACTGCACTACTCAGAACCATGGGGATCTCCTGTGATGTCATGGCTTGCTGAGGAACAAATTTTAGAACAAATTTTTCTAATGAACCAATTCTAGAAACTCCTTAAGTGAACTCCCCTTAACTGTCTCCCTGAAGATATTTTGTATAATGTGACTCTGTCCCCCTGATTGGACCAGGAATAAGCATGAAGCCTAAGATGGACCAATCAGAGTTCACTTACCAATATTTGAATTGAAATAGCAAAGAAGGGAAAGACAAAGAGACAAATTGGCTTCGTCTCTCGGGATGCCTCTTCCAGTTACCATGAATATAGCCTTGGGACCTGTGGGCTGGCCATATTACACTTGCCATGTATATCAAAGGGGCAGAGGAAACAGGCTTACAGAGAGAAAAAGCAGCTATGTCAAGGGGCAGTGATGAAAGGATCAGATGGTGAGCCATGCCTGATTCCAGGCTCTCCAGAGGCCTAGCTGCATTCTTGCTCCAGGTTACTTGAGTCATCCCTGTATCCCGAAAGCCATTTTTCCCTAGCTAATTTTAATTGGAGCCTTACTTGCCAATAAAAAATCACAGTAGTACAACATCTTTGATGGCTTTATAATGTGTCAACTTGGCTATGCTTAACTATATTTCCCAGAATTCCCTTTCCTACATATTTCTGATGAGGATTAGACATAGAATGTTTCCTACGGGAGATTTAGTGGGCAGAAATGATGCATTTTGTTGCTCATACAGGTTACTTCTTATCTCTGCTGGTTCACCTCATTGGCATGAAGCAGCAGCTGGGCCTGCAACTTGCTCCACTTTCCCCTGGATCTTCTTTTAGCTACCCCAATTCCTGGGCCAAGTGTGTGTATATTTAGCTGTATGATGAAGAATTCTAAATGTTACCTTTATCCATATATTATTTCATCCTGTTGATACCAGGCCCATCCTCCCCACCTATCAAAATCATTTTGATTATCTGTCATTCTGTACATTAGTTACCTAAGATTTGTTATAGTTATAATCCGACCCCTGGCTGTCTTCCCCATGCCCTTCTTATTAATACTCCTGGGGGCCCTTCCATATTCTAGAAATCTATTAAAGATATTGGACAAGAATGGAATGAGATCTAATATATTAATGTACTGCCCTTTCCTTATTAATTTAAAGAAGTGTTTCTGAAGATGACAGCTCAAAGGAATGACTTTTACAGAAATGGAAATTTCAGTCACCAGATCAGGCTCAAAGGCAAAAATGAGCCCTGAGGTAAATGGCTACCTATTGTGACTACTCTTGTGTCAGGAAATGGGAAGCCCCAGCTTCTCTCATCTCTTAACATGGCGAACATTCCTTTACCCTTTTCTTTTCCTTCCTCAGAACTGTAAGACCATGAGGTCAGGGAAAGTGTCTGATTTGTCCCCAGCATTATCCCCCACATCCTGCATATGCCTTGCACAAGTAGGTACTCAGTAACATGTTTTTGCTGCATAAACTTGCATGAGACTCACTTTGACATTGAAGACTAAGGAAATCTTAGCCAACCCTGAAAAACTGCAGCACGAACACTATACTCACAGCAGCAGACACATTTCCAGCACTGACTTGTAATATTTAGGAGTAAGAAAGAAGAGAAGAAAGGAAAGATGGTGATTTACTCCTTATCCAACATACAATTCCAACTTAAAACTAGAGGCTTGTCAAATATATTTTATTATTGTTAGGTCTTTTTAATTAAGACCTTAAAATTGATTTAAATCAAAATGCACTATGTAAGAAAAGTACGTGTAGTGTGTTAACCGTTTTTCTGTTTAAGAAGGGAGAGAGAGATACGTAAATATTCAGATAGATATGTAAAGACAGACATCAAAAAATAGAAAATGGCTATTTATAGAGGGAGGAAAAGAATAAAGTGGAAAGGACAAGGATGAAAGCTAGACTTCTTCGCGTATGCTGTTTTATTGATTTGACGGTGGAATCATATAAATATTTTATACCATTATAAAACAAAATTAAATTTTAAAAAGCAGTACCTTTATGCTAAGACCATACTTTAAAAGCTATATACTACAGGATTCCATTTACATGACATTCTGGGAAAAAGCAAAACTACCGGGACAGAAAACAGATTCTTGGTTGCCAGGTACTGGAGGGCTGGGGAGAGGAGTTGATTACAAATGAGCTCAGGGCAATTTTGGGGGTGATGAAACTGTTCTATATCTTGATTTTTGGTGGAGGTTATATTTATGCATTTGTCAAAATTTGCAGAACTATACACTAAAAAGGATTAGTTTTACAGCATGTAAATTATATCTTAATAAAAGAAATGTTTAAAAGCAATCATTAATAATAAAAAGTGAAAAAAATAACCTAAATATATGTCTAATTGGGGGAATAACCATCAGAAACAAATCATTCCAAGTAACTTTAAAACATAGTAATGTGTCTGATCATTCTTCTTGGGATATATCCTAATTATAAAAAGAACTACAAACAATTTTAAACTTTTTAAACCAATCATATTGTTGGGAGTAGCATTAGTAACATTATTCTCAAATGCCTGTGTGTTTAGTACGGCATAAGAAAAATCAGTACTAACATTGGTGTTAAGAACAGATTTCCATGTAGAAGAAAGGAAATATGGATGTAAGATCAACAAAATTAAGTAAAAATCCTGCTTTTTGAAGTAGAAGCATCAGTATGTGTTCATAATGTATTTTATCTTAAAAATTTTTTCCTCTACCTGTCCACTGAAAAGAACTAGAAATAAAGACCAAATTAAAAGCTATAGGCACTAATAGCACACAGGTAGTGGATTCTGAAATACCTCAGGACTTCTTCGGGAAATGCAGATTCAAGTCTAGAGCAGGAAATGTAAAAGATGAGCCTGGAACAACTTGTAACACCAGAAAGTAAGTGAGTTACCAAACACTAATAGAGTTATAAAAGACCCAGGAGCCAATGTGAATATTCCTGCTGACCAAATATGGGAAGATTTAGGCACCAATAAGGATTACGCCAGCAATGAATTAGAACACATCACATGTGTTTAAATCTGTAAGTTCATAATGACATTTTAAAAAGCTCTGGTCATGATTGGAGCATGCTTAGGAACCACTTCGTATTTTTTAAGCTGGTCAATAAAGGAAAAGAATCAAGCATCTCTCCTGCCTTTCTTTTATGAACTATAGCTCAGAGAACCCTGGTAGTAGTTGAGGGGAAATTTTTCTTTGGCTGGAAGTATTCCAGCTAACAAAGAAGAAGTAAAAACAGAATATGCCCCTTTGGAATGCCTTATGAGCTAATGGATCTAGAAAATAATTATCAGCGGTTGCTGACATCCTCAAAAGCAAGAATATCAGACATTATGTACCTCCTGGCAGAATACCCAGCACAATAACCTATGAAGTGTCTAAATTTGATCAACCACTAAATTTAACTACCAATTTATAGTAAAAAACAGGGCACAGAGGAGCACATTCAGAAATACCGTGGAGGTGCAATCAGAAAATACAGAAAAAAGAAATTTAAGAAATGTAATCATCCCCAAAAGAAGCCCAATACCTATTAACAGTCATTACCATCACTCCCCCACTGCCACACCAGCCCTAGGCAACCACTAATCTACTTTCTGTTTTCTGGATTTACCTATTTTGAATATTTAATATAAATAGGATCATACTATATTGATATATAATTGTTTTTTGTGGTGTCTGGCTTCTTTCACTTAGCATAATGTTTTCAAAGTTCATCATGTTGTATTATCAGTACTTCATTCCTTTTTATGGACAAATAATATTCCATTGTATAGATATACCACATTTTATTTATCTATTCATTAGTCGATAGGCATTTGGGTTTCTACCTTTTGGCTATTATAAATAGTGCTGCTATAAACATCTGTGTATAAGTTTTTAGGTGAATATAAATTTTCACTTCTCTTGGGTATATACTTAGGTGTGGAATTACTGGGTCATACAGTAACTCTATGTTTAAACTTTTGAGGAAGTACTAGACTGTTTTTCCAAATGATTACACCATTTTACATTCCCACCAAAAGTGTAGAGAGTTCAATGTCTCTACATTCTCGCCAACATTTGTTATTATCTGTCTTTTTGATTCTAATCAGCCCAGTGGGTGTGAAGTGGTATCTCATTGTAGTTATAATTTGCATTTCTAAAGATGATTCGTTAGTATGAAGAGAAATAATTTTTCTTGAGTCTTTGTTGCTGAAAGTAAGGAGAAAAGATTCTTTTGAAAGGAGGATAAATTGTTTCACACTTCAAAAAATTATAAATTGAATGTTTTTTGTGAGGGACCAATCAAGACAGTTTTCAGGAACAAAAACATATTTAAGGATAAGTCCTATAAAGAAAAAAAAGGAAAGAGCATGAGAAAATAGGGCAGGTATGTCTTTTGGTCATATTTTGACTGGTAATTTGACAAGGAAGTATATTGAATAAAAACGTTTATTACCAAGAACTGGTTTTTCAATCAAATAGTGTCAGAATGAGCAGACAACTCCTGAATTCAACTGACATAAAAGAGGGAAGACAGGAGATAGGTGAGTTGGTGGATGGGTACAGGTAGGTAGCATTTGTGTTTTGAAACAATTTTTATTAAAGTTGAAACTAAGGAGTCTGGATAGAAAGGAGACACCACAAAAACCCTCAACTTGACTAGAGAAGAGAATTCCAAAAGCATCACTTCAATGTGTTGGTGGAAAGGTTGGGAAAGGACTTGGAAAAATTTTTAATTTAATATTTAGGGATGCCTAGGAGATTGAGTTCCACTACAAGAAGATAAACTGTCTAATTCAAATAAATTAATGGAACAAAAGCCAGCAACTCAAGACCACCATATTTTGACATTTTGGGTTTGGTGCTTAACTAAGTGAGACTCTCTAACATAAGAATATGGAGTAAGCCATCTGGTGTCCCCAAAAGAGGAGGCAAACTTTGGAAAATCACTGTGTTCAGAAGTGACTCTTTATATACTTTTAAAGGAAAACTAGAAAATGGAATTTAAGAAAATGGACCTACCAGGGGCCCAGAGAAAAAGAGATGTTGTGGCCAACTTCCTAAAATAAGAGAAATCTATAACATTTTATCTTAGAATCATTCTTTCAATAACCCAAAGATAATTTCAGAAAGAGGAAGGTTTTATATCCTCCAGGAAGAAGACAAAAAGGTAAAAGGAGAACAAGATGAGATTGAAATAAAGAAGACATCCAGAAATATGAAAAAAAAAAGTTTCAGTGTAAAAAATATCTTTCTTAGGAATACAATATGTATTGGACAACTCTTTGAAATCTATTGAAAGATTTTTCAAATATAGAAAATCAGTGAGACCAAAAATATTTCAAAAAGAGGAAGGTTAACTACATATCAGAGGGAAGGAAGAAAAGCAAAAATAGGATAATGTCTTTGGAGAGAAAAACCATAGAAGAAAAGATAGGTGGGGAATGCAGGGGAATGAGAATAATTTGGTTTAGTCAAGGAAATGGTGAGGCGGTGAGCTTCTAGAGCTTTTGAAAAGTTAGTTAGAATATAGACAATAAATATGGAAATGATAGGACAAGGAAATGGCTTACAGATGAAGAAAATGTTTTGAGAAATTATTATCTTGAAGCAGAGAGGGAAAGAATATCAATGAAAATTATCATTAAGGAAAATGGCAGCTGGTCTTCTTTTATAGAAAAAGAAATGAATAAAAATGGAGAAATTGATATTTTAAAGCAAATAATAACTGTCATCTAGAGGTGGAAAAATAGATGTTTTTCCTCAAACCTTGAACTCTGACAATGTCTATTCTTTTCCTCATTCAATTATGTACAAGGCTTTTTTCCTTTGCAGACAAGAATTTTCAGCCAATTCAGTCTGTTGATTGTTTCCTTTGCTATGCAGAAGCTTTTTAGTTTGTAGTCTTACTTGCAGAAAGACAAATACTACATGATTCCACTTAAAGGAGCTATCTAAAATCATCAAACTCCTAGAAACAGAAAGTAGAATGGTGGTTGCCAGGGCCTGGGGGGAGGAGAAAATGGGGAGTTTCTGTTCAGAGGATATAAAATTTCAGTTACACAAGATGAATAAATTCCAGAGATTTGCTGTAGAACATTATGCCTATAGTTAAAAACAATATTGAATTGTGCAGTTAAAAATTTGTTAAGAGAGTAGATCTCATGTTAAGTGTTCTTACCACAATAAAAATAAGAATTTTCAGCCAAAGAGGTATGAAAACTATTTCCCTCAAAGTTACTGCAATTAATACAAAGTAGGCAATTCCTTCTATGTCTGCCCTGTTCAGGAGAGATCTGAGAATTGTGTTCTCCATAAAATGGAGAGAATACTCATTTTTATAACCTAGACTAGTACAGAGTACGCACTCAACAAACAATGAATAAATAAAGGAAACAAATAGAAAAACAGACAGGCACCTAAAACGTTACTTTTTCCTTGAGACATCACTCAAGATTTCTAAGTCACATCAAAGAATAGCAAGAACTATCTTTTTTAATTCTACTAAAAAAAAATTATTCAATTAAACAAAATGCAAAGCTTCTCAGACACGTATCCACTTTTTAAAATATTATCTCTTTTGACAGATCAGAAAAAGAAATTTCAGAATTAAAATCCTGGCTATTATGGAATAGGACTACAAATATTCATTTTCTTACCTAAGATTACAAATAGGTTACTACTTAATTTATTTTTATCTTTCACTGCATTCACAAGCCTTAGATAAATCCTATTTAGAGGCTCCATTTTGAATAATGCTGCCAGCAGTACTTTTTATTTACAAGTTTTCATGAAATTGGCCTGGAGATAATTATGATTAGTCAGGAGCTTGCATAACAACCATGATTTTTCATCAATAGAAGTCTCTCTACGTTTTTAAATTGGTTAATCATTATATTTCAGATAATGACATCTTTTTTCATCTGACATCTATTCTGTTTGGTTAGATACAGGGCTGGGGAAGGAAGATTCTAAGTATGATACTTGAAATAGGCTTTGACTTCACCTCAAAGAAAGACTGCTTGGACTAAATGAAAGAAGATAAATCTATTAATATCTGGCCCCGTTGTCACTCACAAGCACCCCTTGCTTTACCTCTACCATATAAAAAAAAGGGGGGATAACAAAACAGAAGATAATCTATGGCATGCATTTACCTGATTCCAGCCACAAGACTTTGAGTCCTTGAAGTCACAAACCAAACATGATTCTCTTTGATCCTGGGCCTGACACAAGATGCTTCTGATTTATCTTAGGTGAATGAAAATTGGTCAGTTCTGAATACAAGATTCAAATTGGATATTAAATTGTGGGAAGATTTTTTTGTGCTATTAGGCTATGGAGCTCAATATTTTATTTAGTTTCCTATTCTGGAAAGCCTTTTCCTTCACCCAACAAACATTAAGCAACTTCTACAACCAGGCACTGTTATATTGCTTGGGATACATCAGAGAATAAAACAAAAATTCCTTTCCCCTGTAACCTACATTCTAGGGGAGGAAGACAGATAATAAGAGCTACATATAATAATTTATATCCCATGTTAGGTAATAAGTGCTCTGGAAAAAGAATAGAATAAAGCATGTTAAAGGGGATCAGGTGTGCAGAGGGGTGTGATTGTGATTTTAAATAGGGTGGTCAGGGTAGGCTTCCTTAAGAAGGTCACATCTGAACAAAGATTCAGTAAGGTGAGAATGAGCCATGAGGGTGTTGGGGGGAAAGGTAGGGAGAGGAAACAGCTTATACAAAGCCTCTTACGTGAGAGAGAGCCTGGCCTGCTTACAGACTAAAGATAGGAAACCAGAACAGGGTGGGCAAGGGGAGAGTTGAGGTCAGAGGAGGAGGAGAGCATGTGTAATGTGAGTCTTTGTGAAGACTTTGGCTTTTACTCTTTTACTCTAAAATAGAAATTCTCTGGATGATTTTGAGCTGGGGAGTGATATAATCTGACTTACATTAAGCAAGATCATTTGTACTGCTCTGTTAGAAAAGGATAAAGCATAGAGATCAACAGACAGGCTCTTGTGGTAATCTAAATGAGAGATGACCATCTGTATTAGTTTGCTAGAGCTGCTGTAACAAAGTACCACAAACCGGGTGGCCTCAACACCAGAAATTTATTGTCTCACAGTTCTAGAGGCCAGAAGTATGAAACCAAGGTGTTGACAAAGCCATGCTCCCTCTGAAGGCACTAGGGAAGTGTCTGTTCCAGGCCTTTCTCCTAGCTTTTGGTAGCTTCAGGTATTCCTTGGCTTGTAGATGGCCACCCCTGTGTCTCTTCATATCAGTAAGAGTAGTAAATGTAATGAGACGCGATACCAGATAGGATTTGAAGGTTTGGTCACAGTTTATCTTGACAAATTGAATGTGGCGAATATGAAGAAAAAAATGAAGGATGATTCCATGATTTTGACCTAAACAACAGAAGATGTTGACATTAAGATAGGGAAGACTGCAGACAGAGAAGTAGGGATGTGATAGCCAGGAATATGATGGCCACGGAAGTGTACCATTGAAGTCCCCAACAGATGGAGCTCCAGGCTCTGAGGCAGCATTCAAGCCAAGGCCACAAACTCTCTGGACTTCTCTCAGCCAATGACTGAGCACAGCAGGGGTTCTAACCGGGTTGGGGGTGGGGGGGGCTATACCTGCCAAGGCAGGATGTCTCTAAGGGTAATCTTTGCTCTGGCAACTCAATCTTTGCCTGCTGACATTTTCGCAAAGCTGCACTTAGTAGTAATCGGCCAGCTGATTATTAACGGGAGAGTCTGAGGCTCTCCCTTTCCTCCTTTCCTCCCTCTTTCCTTTCACAGGTACAAAACTGACAATGCCATCTAAAGGCTCTCCATTCTACTCCTGCTCTCTTCCCTTCATCCTTCACAAGCGTTTCCTCTATAAATCCCTTGCACTTCTAATTCCATCTGGGCATCTACATCTGGAGAACATGAAATGACACAACTGATAGCAGGAGTGGTCTGAGAAAGCAGGCAGTTAAGATGGGATTTTTTAATGGGATCATCCACCACTCATGTGGCAAAGAGAATCACATCTCAAAAGGTTAATAGAGCACAGATAGTCCCTGGCACAAAGTGGTAGGTCAGCTGCTAAAGATTTTACTGGTAGTGATGTGGAAATATGTCCCATTAGAGGGAATGCCCTTGCCAGTAAGATTCAGGCATGTGAAGGGTAAGGGGAGAACAATGCATAAAAAGATAGTGAAAGCTGGCTGATTATTACTAAGTTGTATTGCCCTGCAGAGGGATAATGAACAACCTGAGAACTCTTACTACCAGTTAAAGATGAAGTACAAAAGTCAAAAGGCCTTTTGCTAGTTTACAAAGAGGCTCTTGGCCCGGCGCGGTGGCTCACACCTGTAATCCTAGCACTCTGGGAGGTCGAGGCAGGTGGATCACTCAAGGTCAGGAGTTCAAGACCAGCCTGAGCAAGAGCGAGACCCCCGTCTCTACTAAAAATAGAAAGAAATTATCTGGACAGCTAAAAATATATATACAGAAAAAATTAGCCAGCATGGTGGTGCATGCCTGTAGTCCCAGCTACTCGGGAGTCTGAGGCAGGAGGATCGCTTGAGCCCAGGAGTGTGAGGTTGCTGTGAGCTAGGATGACGCCACGGCACTCTAGCCCGGGCAACAGAGTGAGACTCTGTCTCAAAAAAAAAAAAAAAAAAAAACAAAGAGGCTCTTATCTCTTACAGTGGAAAAGTAGACAGAGCAGGACCAAACCCAGGGTCCAATAATCCCTGGGCTTGCTCCGTAAACATTTAAATGCTTAGCCAAAGCAGATCTGTTATGTAAAAATCCTAGCTAGAAAGACCTGGAACCCAGATGGGGCATTTGGATCAATGCCTCTGATGACTGTGACTCTACAGATTCTTATGAACCTTGAGAGCCTGCACAGGTGGCCCACAACTCCTTGTTAGGAGTTAGCACATCCCACAAGCAGAAGACTTTACAGAATCCTTTCCACTACAAGGCAACATGTGCTACCTTCAGGAGCTGCCACACCTTGTCCCCTGTCTGCCAAAACTTTGTTTCATGCACAAAATTATTTAAAATGATATATAACATTACCTTCTAGCTATGTGTATGACAACCCAAAATAAGTGACCGAGGCAAAGATCTCAATCAACGAGGGTTTATTAAGCCAAAGTTTGAGGATGCACCTGGGAAAAACACAAACTACAATCTGTGACTGTTTTTCTGAAGTGGGGTTTGGGAACTAAGTTTTTAAAGGGGATAGGCCATACAAAAAGAAAAAAAAGAGGAGAGGAGTGGGCAGTGAGACAAATAGTTACATCCTTATGAGGGCCAGAAAATCTGTATTTTACACAAGATAAGGCAAGTATTAGAAGGGAAAAAGGAAGTGAAGGAAGCATCAATTATGTAGATGCCCCTGGGTAGGAGGAAGAACGTTTGATCTTGTCTCTGTTCTATACCTGGAAAGATAAACTTGTAATCAACATTATTAGTGTGGAATCAAACAAACTTTAGTTTTAGGAGCTAGACTTAGCTTGCAGACCCAAAGTTACAATTTGCATATTCTTGCTTATGGGAGGCCAGCAAGGAATTTCCTTACCAATGATCTGTGGGGGTAGTCTTTGTAGATGCCAGAGGCCTTTTACCTTTTTCTGGGGATTTGGCTGATGCATAATGTTAGTAACAGCTATTCATTTGGAAGGGGGTGTTGCATGACTCAGCCTCCAGCCTTGATGTTTCCTTTTGTATGAGGAGTTGGGGGTGCGAGGAGAGTGGTCCTGAGACTTCTATCTTTCTTTCCATGTATAGCATGTACATGGTACACAAATCAATTTCATGTTTAGACTTGGGTCCCACTCTAAAGATATCTCATTATGTACATGTGAATATTCCAAAATCCAAAAACATCTGAAACTGGAAACACTTCTAGTCCCAAGCATTTCAGATAAAGGATACTCAACATGTATTTTCTTCTTTTTGTTGTTATTGTTTTCTTGATTTCCTCTTTATTGTTTGCATATGTTGATTTTGTACCCTGCAACTTTATTGAATTCATTTATTGATCCTAACAGTTTTTGAGTTGCTTCTTTAGGGTTTTCTACATATATGATCATGTCATCTACAAATAGAAATAATTTTATCTCTTCCCTTCTGATTTGAATGCCTTTTATTTCTTTTTCTTATCTTATTACTCTGGCTAGGACTTCTAGTACTATGTCAAAAACATGTGGTGAGAGTGGGCATCCTTGCCTTGTACTGGATTCTACAGAGAAAGCTTTCCATTTTCCTCCATCAATAATGACATTTGATGTGGGTTTTACATATATAGCCTTTATTGTGTTAAGTGCCTTCTATACATATTTTGTTGAGAGTTTAATCATGAATTGATGTTGAACTTTGTCAGAGGCATTTTCTGCATCTATTGAGATGATCATCTGGTTTTCTCTTTCATTTTGTTAACATGTTGTATCATATTAATTGATTTGTATATGTTGAAGCATCCTTGCATCTCAGGGATAAATCCTATTTGGTCATGGTGTATGATCCTTTTAATGTGCTGTTGAATTCAGTTTGGTATTGCTGTTTGAATTCAGTTTTCTTGAGGATCTTTGCATCTATATTCATCAGAGATACTGGCCTTTAGTTTTCTTTTCTTATAATGCCTTCATCTGGTTTTGGTGTCAGGGTGATGCTGGCCCTACAGAATGAGTTTGGAAGTGTTCCATCTTCTATTTTTTGGAAGAGTTTAAGAAAAATTGGTATTAATTCTACTTTGAATGTTTGGTAGAATTCATCACTGAAGTTATAGGGTACTGAACCTTTCTTTTTGGGGAGATTTTTTATTACTGATTCAATCTCCTTATTTGTTATTGGTCTGTTCAATCTTTTTTTTTTTTTTCCTTTTTTTGAAACAGGGTCTTGTTCTGTTGCCTAGGCTACAGTGCAGTGGCATTATCAGAGCTAACTGCAACCTCAAACTCCTGGGCTCAAGGGATCCTCCTGCCTCAGTCTCCCAAGTAGCTGGGACCACAGGCATGTACCCCTATATCCAGCTAATTTTTCTACTTTGTGTAGATACAAAGTCTTGATATGTTGCCCAGGCTAGTCTCTAATTGCTGGCCACAGCAATCCTTCTGCCTTAGTCTCCCAAAGTGCTAGGATTACAGGTGTGAGCCACTGCACCCAGCCTTGTTAAAGCTTTCTATTTCTTCTTGATTCAGTTTTGGTATGTTTGATTCAGTTTTGTATGTTTCTAGGAATTTGTCCATTTCTAAGAGGTTGTCCAGTTTGTTGGCATATAATTGTTCATAATAGTCCCTTGTGATTCTTTTTATATGAGACATCCATTGTAATGTCACCTCTTTAATTCTTCATTTTGATTCTTTTTTTTTCTTCTTAGTCTAGCTAAGGGTTTGTCAATTTTATTTATCCTTTTAAAAAAACTTAGTTTTGTTTCTTCTATTGTTTTTTATTCTCTATTTAATTTATTTCTGCTCCAATCTTTATTATTTCCTTCTTTCTGCTAGCTTGGGGCTTGGTTTGTTCTTTTTTAGAACAAACCTCTAGTTCCTTGAGTTATATAGTTAGGTTGTTTATTTGATACCTCTCTCTCTTTTTTTGAATGTAGGCATTTATTGCTACAAACTTCCCTCTGAGTGCTGCTTTTGCTACATCCCAATAAGCTTTGGTATGTTGTGGTTTTATTTTCATTTGTCTTTAGATACTTTTTGATTTCCTTTTTGACACAATGGTTGTTCAAGTACATGTTATTTAGTTTCCACATATTTATAAATTTTCTGGTTTTCTTGCTGTTATTGATTTCTAGTTTCATTCCATTATGGTCAGAAAAGTTATCTCAAATGGTGTTGATCTTAAATTTGTTGAGATTTGTTTTGTGACCTAACACGTGATATATCCTAGAGAACGTTCCATGTGTGCTTAAGAAGAATACATATTCTTCTGCTGTTGGATGGGAAGTTCTGTGTATGTCTATTAGGTCCATTGGTCTTCAAGTCAATCGTTTACTGATTTTCTTTCTGGATGTTCTATCTATTATCATAAGTGGGGTATTGAATTCCCTTACTATTATTCTATTGCTGTCAATTTCTGTCTTCAGAGCTGTCAATATTTGCTTTATATACTTAAGTATTCTGATGTTGAGAGTATATATAATTGTTACATCTTCCTGTTGAACTGACCCTTTTATAATTATATAATGATCATCTTTTTCTCTAGAAACAGTTTTCTACCTAAAATCTATTTTGCCTGATATAAATATAGCCATTTCCACTTTCTTTTGGTACCATTTGCATGAAATATATTTTTCCATCCCTACACTGTTAGTCTAGGTATCTTTAAAGTGAGTATCTTATGGACAGCACACTACTGTATCTTGTTTTGCTATCCATTCAGCCACTCCATACCTTTTGATTGGTAAGTTTAATCTATTACATTTAAGGTAATTATTGATAAGTAAGGACTTACTTTTGTCATTTTGTTAATTGTTTTCTGTCTATTTTGCAGTTATTTTCCCTCTTTTTCTCATTTGTCTGCCTTTTATTCTCTTTATTTTTTGTGTGTCTATTACATGTTTTCTCTTTATAATTAACTTCAGGATTGCATAAAATATCTTGTAGACATACCCTTCTAGTTTAAGTTGACAGCTTCAACTGCATACAAAAACACTACACATTTACTCCCCTCCCCACACACATATTTTGTGTTTTGTAGTCAAAGTTTGTTTTTTTTGTATTGTGTATCCATTAACAAATTTTTATTTTTTAACTTTAATATTAAGGCTAAAAGTATAACATGCACCACCATTACAGTGTTACAAAAATCTGTATATGTCTATATATTTACATTCATAGTAAGATTTATGCTTTCATATGTTTTTGTGTTGCTTTTTAGCATGTTTTTATTTGAATGTGAAGTACTCCTGTTAGGATTTCTTTTAAGGTGTGTCTAGGGTGACAAACTCCCTCAGTTTTTTGGGGGAGTGGGGAGAATTTAATCTCTTCTTTTTTGAAGGATAATTTTATAGGTTATAGTATTCTTGGATGGCAGGGTTTTTTCTTTCAGTACTTTGAATATATCATCCCACTCTCTCGTGGCTTTCAAGGTTTCTGTTTAGAAATACACTGACATAAGGCTCTGTAGGGATTCTCTTATATGTGATGAGTTGCTTTTCTCTTGCTGCTTTTAAAATTCTTTGTCCTTGACTTTAAACAATTTGATTATAATGTGTCTTGGTGAAGATCTCTCAATGTTCAGCCAATTTGGGGTGTTTTAGGCATCATAGATCTAGATGTTCATTTCCCTCCCCAGATTTGGGAAGTTTTCTCTCATTATTCCTTTAATTAAGCTTTTTGCCCCCTTCTCTTTCTTTGCTTCTTCTGGAACTCCTATAATGTGTAAATCATTTTGCTTAAGTTGTTCTATAAGTCACTTAGAATTTCTTCATTCTTTTTTCTTTCTGTTCCTATGATGGGGTAATTTCAAATAATTTGTCTTCAAGTTCACTGATTCTTTCTTCTCTTTGATAGAGTCTGCTGTTGAAGTGCTCTATTAAATTTTTCAGTTCAGTCATTGTATTCTTCGGCCCTAGAATTTCTGTTTGTTTGGGGTTTTTTTTATGGTTTTTATCTCTTTGTTGAACTTCTCATTTTGTTCATGTATTGTTTTCCTGATTTGTGTTTAGTTTTCTGAGCTGTACTGGCCTGAGGGATGGGATGATGGCAAAATGAAACTGTACTTCCTACCCTTTCTATGTCGTTATTCTCTTTTTGGAGGCTCCACTGTGTTACTGCAGCTTCTTAATTGGATTCCTGGGCTCTCCTGGAGCTATTTTAATTCATGGATAGCTTTCTAATCATTGTTTTTGTGGAAGGACAAAAACTGAGACTTCACCGTCTTGCTAACATCACTCTGCACTCTCCCTCAGTAAATCTCTTGAACTTCTAATTTGATCTTGGCATCTATTCCCAGAGAATCTGAACTGGCACAGGAAAGGAGATCAGGAATATAATTTTAGACATGGTAATTTTGAGATATCTATTAGACATCCTAATAGAAATGTCAAGTTAGATGTGTAAGTAGATTTAAGGAATGAGGTTTTGGTTAGACATATACATTTAAGATCCATCAACATTATTGGTAGCATTTGAAGTCACAAGACTAGATGAGATCACTAAGGGAGTAAATCTGGATAAAGAGGTCTTGGCACTGAGTTCTGAGTACACCAATTTAAGAGTCCAAGGAGAAAAAGAAGAATAAGCAATGGCAACTGAAAACAGTGACCAATGAAGTAGGAAAAATCCAAGAATCTGACATTCTGGCAGCCAAGTGAAGAAGGTGTATCAAGGGGAAGAGAGGCATTAACTATATAAAATGTAACTGATGGGTCAAATTCGATGGCAACAAATAACTGAGCATTGGATTTAACAAATTAGAGGTTACTTGTGATCTTGCATGAGCAGTTTCAGTGTTGTGAGCAGTGGGGAGAGTCAAAAACTTGAATGCAATTTAAGCAAAAATGGGGGAAGGAAAGAGGAATCACAGACCACCAAGAGTAAGGCAACTTTTCCAAGGAATTCTGCTGCAAATGGGGAGCAGAAAAAATAGGGTGCTTTCAGGAGGGAAAATTGGCTCAAAAAAGGATTTTTTAACATGAGAGACAAGTTAGTGTGCTGATGGAAATGCCCTAGTAGAGAGGAGAAACCCGATGATACAGGGAAGAGGGGAGAATTTCTAGAGCCATGTTCTCAACTAGGTGAGAGGTAGTGGAATCCAGCATAGAAGTAGAGAAACTGACTTTTGACAGGAACATGGATAGTTCATCTGTGATAAGGGAAGTGAAGACAGGGTACAGAGGCACCGATGTTAGTAGGTACATCACTGAGAGCATAAGAGTTTGTGGATATCCTTACTGAGTGCTTCAGTGTTCTCAGTGAAATAGGAAGTCATGAACTAAAAACAAGAATGGAGGGGAGGGGAAAGTTAGCAGTTTGAAGAGGAAATGTGATTGGTTGTTTTATTGAAAATACATGATCTTATAGTAGACAATATCCAAAGTACTCTTAGCTCTGTACATCTCCTTAAACTCTCTTGCCTGTGAGGAACTTTCTATTTTGTATGAATATTCTGTGGGACTAGATTATCCAAATAATATCATCTGAGGCCCCATCCCACGGAATCTACCAAAGCCAACCTTAGATACCAATCGATTTAGTTTATCTCAATGCTCCTGGAAGAAGAGTTTACCGAGAGACTTAAATATGGCTACACGCCTATAAGTACAGATTCTTAGGTCCCTTTTTTCCTGCCCTTCCCTGGAATTGTGAAATCCTCTCAGGGAACCAGGTTAGAACAATAATAATGGCTGCAATATCACCTATGACCAAAGAATTCCTGATGGTAGATGTGTGTATGCATGCATGTGTGTGTATCTGTGTATCTTTGTGTGTTTATATCAATGACCAGTTGCTAAAGGGCCTACCACTCCCTACTGTCTTACATCTGGCCTGGTTCACTAGTATGTTACCTGCACTGCACTTTGATATCCCTTGAAAGAAGTCACAACTCTTCTTTCAAGGGATAACAAAGGGAGTTAAGAAGAACTAAAATTTCTGAATCTTTAATATAAATCTCCATATATTTGATACCTGGTTGTGACCATAATATACCCTGCCTCATAGAAATAGTTGTATCAACCCCAGCCAAATGTTACCAGTCTTGATCCTCTTTTACCCTCCTGGTGATACATCCATCCCCTTGCTCAGTTTCAACCTGATTTGTTCACTCCTTGATCCCATGCGGGCAACTTTCCTTGGTATTATATGTAACATGCTAAATGTGGAGCCTCTCATTCCCCTTCTTCAACTGGGGATTCAAGACACAAGCAAGATATCACCAACTACATTCCATGGCTCATGACTGGACAACATGTGCAATACAGAAATCTCATGGTTGGGGGCTCTTGTGCATCTGGTTCCACCACTAATTTACAATATGTTTGGGTCATGGAAAGATTATTCTCTGGTTTACATGTATGCTGCTTACAAAACTGCCAAGTTACTTAAATTGCCTTCCTTGAGGGTTACTTCTGTAAAAGTCCCAGTTGAGTGAAAGATCAAAAGAACCACCTGCTGCCTGGGGGCAGAACTAAGTTGGTTGATGAGTCACAGCTTGTCTATTAACTCTTTCCATTTGCCAGATGTGAGGCACACTACCTTCTCTTAGGAAGTAGATGAGGAAACATGGCACTATAATGAACTTCTGAGACCAGACATTTAAAGTAATGGTCTTTTGCCGTAATGAATAGAATGTTAGAAATCATGTTCTTAATATGCAGAAGCTAAAATGAAAGGTCAGCTTTCCTGTAGTGAATTAAAAAGTGAGCAGATGCCTTTTAACTGTGATAGGAGAAGAAATGCAGCATTCTGATCACACCCTTCTTCCTAAAACTCTTAGAGCACTTATAATGTTTTATTGTGGTGGGTGAGCTATTTGACTTTTGAGTCATGGGGGAAACTGAAGAGTTAAATCTCACTAGCTCACAGAACCAAGAGGAAAAAGAAATGGAGAGCTTATATGTCTTTTCTCCTTCTAAAACAAACAGTACAGAGTCAGGCATTTAAGGCATCTTCCCTCAAGGTCAATTTTGCACAAACATGGTCCAGAGTATGTGTTTTCTGAAATTATTCCTTTTTAAAAATTCACAATCAACAAAATAACAATAGATGGCTACTAGGATGCAAGAACAGAGACATTCCAAAAAGCACCCCCTTTTTAGAATTAACTTTACACCCAAAGAGCATTTCATTTGTACAGGCCTAAGGTCAGAAAGAGAAGAGCTAGGTTTCTAAAAATAAGTGGGTTAAAAGCTGGGCAGTCTTCAAAGGCAATCACAGCAACAAC